>NC_142937.1:31420213-31720213 GCF_046866305.1 Octopus bimaculoides
TACAGTGTGAGGTGAAGTGGTGACTGTAATCATGAAAATAAATTTACATATCTTATAAGGGTAATAACAATGATAATGGTAATTAGAAGGAAATTAATAAAACCACTGAAATAATAATAATAATAATAATAATAATAATAATGATAATAATAATAATATCCTAGAGTAAATCCACCCAAATTCTATCATAGGGGCAACATACAAAAATTTTGAAATAAATAAGCAAATTAATAAATAATAATAATAATAATAAATTATGTGTTTTTATTGTAGTTAGTAAGTAAAGAAAAACATTTGATAAAAAGTAAAAAGTTTTTAAAATGTTAAATCTGAGTTTGTGTAAATGAGAAAATAAAAAACAAACGTTGTTGATAATTATTTGAAGACAAAACAATATTGATTAAAAAAATATATAACAAAAAATAAATTAAATTAAAAAAATAACATATTTTGTTTGGCTTTATTATTCTTGTTTTATCAAATTGTCTGTCCATATATATGTGTATAATGTATATGTGTGTGTGTGTGTATATATATATATATATATATATATATATATATATATTGAGTTTTTTACCTGTAATTTTGGATTTTGTCCCTAATAATATTATTATATATATATATATATATATATATATATATGCACACATACATACAAGCACACACACACACAAAGGCATGCACAGACACTCACACACACACGTGCACACACACACATGCACACACACACACGCATGCATGTGTGTGCACACACGCACACTCACACACATATAAGTGCCTATGTATGAAACTTTCAGCTCTTGAGTCTGTTGTGTGTGTATATACATATATACATATATATATATACATATACATATATATGTATATGTATATATATGTTTATGTATATATATATATATATGTATATATATATATATGTACATATATATATGTAGTCTGCCCCATGGACAGCTGAGAATAAAGACAGTCCTGTGGCTGCGATGTCTTTCAGCCAAGAAGTGGGTGATCTGCCTCTTTTAACATCTGCCGTTCACCTTCCCAGTTATGATCGTTCGCTCAAGTCCATCCCGGCACATGACGTGGCCAAAGAACTGTAGCTTCCGCTTCATGATGTTTCGCCGAAGCATCATCTCACAACCAAGCTTTTCTAGTACCCAGTTGTTCGTCCTTCTCTCCGTCCATGACACTCTAAGGATTCTGCGGTAACACCACATTTCAAAAGCGTTCACTCTTTTCTCGTCTGCCTTCAACATTGTCCACGGCTCGCAGCCATACGTCGCAATAGAGAAAGCGGCAGCCCGAAGTAGCCTTATCTTCAGCAGCATTGACACGCCACGACTCTTCCAGATGTTCTCCATATTTTGTACCGCTTGCCCCACTATTGCGAGTCTTCTCCGTATCTCTGGTGTACTTGATCCACTGGTGCTGGTTGTGGATCCCAAGTACACAAAATCATCCACTTCCTGAATCATCTCTCCGTCCACGGTGAAGTCACCTTGGTCTGTCCTGTACTTATCCACCACCAAGATCTTTGTCTTTACATTCAGGAATAGGTCACTCTGAGCACTCATGTCTTTCACTTTGCGTATCATCTACAGCAATTCGTCCTTGCTGTTACTTATGAGGATTGTATCATCGGTGTATCTCAGATTGCACAGCTTTTCTCTGCTAATCTGCACACCACCGTCATAGTTCTCCTTCAGCGCTCTAATGATGTTTTCTGTATAGATGCTGTACAGATATGGAAACAGAACACATCCCTGTCGGACACTCCTCTCAATGCTGAACCACCCAGTGTCTCCGACGGACGTCCTGACAGATGACTGTTGATCTTGATATAGTCGCGCCAACAGTGCGACTAAGTTTTCAGGAAATCCCATGTCCTTCATGACGTCCCATAGCTTTCTGTGTCTCACACAGTCGATGGCCTTAGGTTAGTCGATGAAACAGACGTGAAGTGGGATGTTACATTCTTTAAATTTCTCGATCATCATCCTGATGTTGATTATCTGTTCCCTTGTTCCTCTGCCCTTGACGAAGCCAGCTTGCTCCTCAGCGACGACACTGCTATATTTCCGCTGCAGTCTACCTACGATGATTCGCAGCAGGATCTTGCTTGCGTGGACAATAAGACTGATGGTTCGGTGGTTAGAGCACTCGCGTGGGTTGCCTTTCTTTGGTATTGGTACGAAGACTGCACGACACCAGTCGATCGGCCACTCCACGCCTTTCCAGATCTTAACACACAATCTCCACAACAGTTCTATCCCAATATCTCCCGTCGCCTTCCATACCTCGATGGGAAGTTCATCCACGCCAGGGCTCTTCCCGTTCTTGGTATGGTACAGCGCCTGCCCCACTTCTTCTTTGAGTGGTTCTGGTTCTCTTTCTTCAGCTACAGCGAGTGCAGTGGGAGATCTTCCTGCCCCTTCTGTACAAATCGGTGCTGTATTCCCTCCATCTAGTTTTGATGTCCTCTTCCTCTGTGTATGTATATGTGTGTATATATATATATATATATATATATATATATATATATATTTATGTATCTATGTATATATAACATATATATATATACATATAATGTGAATACCCGTCAGAGTGTAAGTATCTTGAGAGAAAAGCTGAACATTAGAAGCATCAGTTGTGGCGTGCAAGAGAGACGATTGCGCTGGTATGGACATGTGGTGAGAATGGAGGAGGATAGCTGCGTGAAAAAGTGCCACACCCTAACAGTTGAGGGAACCCGTGGAAGAGGTAGGCCCAGGAAGACCTGGGCTGAGGTGGTGAGGCAAGACCTTCGTACATTGGGCCTCACCGAGGCGATGACTACGGACCGAGACCTTTGGAAATGGGCTGTGCGTGAGAAGACCCGGCAAGCCAAGTAAGATCGTTGCCAGTGCCCCTGGACTGGTTCTTGTGCGGGTGGCACATGAGATGCACCATTTTGAGCGTGGCCGTTGCCAGTACCGCCTGACTGGCTCCTGTAGGATTTTCGAGCGAGATCGTTGCCAGTGCCCCTGGACTGGCTTGTGCGGGTGGCACATAAAAGACACCATTTCGAGCGTGGCCGTTTTCGTGCGGGTGACACGTAAAAGCACCCACTACACTCTCTGAGTGGTTGGCGTTAGGAAGGGCATCCAGCTGTAGAAACTCTGCCAAATCAGACTGGAGCCTGGTGTTGCCATCCGGTTTCACCAGTCCTCAGTCAAATCGTCCAACCCATGCTAGCATGGAAAGCGGACGTTAAACGATGATGATGATATATATATATATATATATATATATATATATATATATATATATATATATATATATATATATATATATATATGCATATATACATACGTATATGTTCATACTTACATCTATACGTATATATATATATATATATATATATGCATATGTGGCACAGGATGTCATGAAACGTATATATATATATATATATATATATATATATATATATAGATAGATAGATATATACGTGCGTGTGAAATAAGACTACTATTGGTTTCATGTTACGAAAAGTAGGAAAATATCAGAGTATCATAACAATATTCGAGCTGATCACACGGAGAAAGGTGTTCGCCTCTATTTTGGAAAACGATCTCGCTTCGTTCACAGGATTTCTCGTAAATTCGCGTGGATAAAACAATGAGTCAATGAATCAAGGACGTTACTCTAGAGTGTATTCTTTTAAAGCTTGACTCCCTTGGATTTGTCTTTTCGGTAAATTTTTTCATGGTTAATTATTTTGCATTATTTGTTTGTTTTTGTTCTGGGCATGGTGTTCTTCTACTTGTATGTTGAGGTAGAACATCATCGAGGTATATTTCTTCGTTGTGTGAAGTTTGTGTGCTATGTGTGTTCACATTTAGGAAAGGGGCTATCCGGGTACGGTAACCCTTGTTTATAGGGGTCTTCTTTGAAATATTTGAATGTAAAATATTGCTTATGTATGCAAGGCAAGAAGGTTTCATCCCTAATGTTTTAAGATGTTATCTGTTGATCGTATGATGTTTAATTTTTCAGAAATACAGAGTTTACATTTGGTATCCCGTCCTCTGTATTTTTTGACTTTAGCAATAATATAAATAGAAAAGGGTAAACACTAAAGAATTAATAGTTTCTTTATTGTGATATCGAAATAATAAAGACATTCCTGGCTTTGGTTGTCGCCTCCATATTTTCCTTTTAAAGAGAAAAATTTACAAGGTGCCTCATTTTAGTAAAATTATACAAAACGTGTTTGTTTTCATGTACATGGGTGAGTGGGTGTAACAGTATGTATGTATGTATGTAAGTTTGAGTGTATGTCGCACAACTAGAAAGAGAATATCTTAAACCTATTCTGTCTATATGGTGATTTAATGTGAAATCTGTTTTTGTCGCAATTATCACTCAGCCGTGAAATAATTGTCGTAGGAGTGGAATCGAATATACATGCGTTGTTGTGTGTTAAGTAGCTTGCAAGAATACACACACACACACACACACACACAATGGCTTCATTGTTACTGAGATCTTAATATTGTTCAACTGGTAAGGAATGTGTGCATTTGCAAACAGTATAGCTTTCACTAACAAGGAAGGATAAATTCTAGAGCTTGACGTTGTGATTGGAGCAAGTGATGTCCCAGTTGTGCATCAAGCATAAGGTTTAACTTACCTTCATGCATTATTCTTATTGTTTTGTTTGTTATTTTTGTTTACGTGTTTTAAAATTTGTGCTTTGGTTTCGTGCATAAGCTCTGGGGTCTATTTCTTCGTCTAAAACAGTGCTCCAGCATGGCCGCAGTTCATAATTGTAATAACTGAAACAAATAAAAGAATACACACACACACAATGGCGTCATTGTTACTGAGATCTTAATATTGTTCAACTGGTAAGGAATGTGTGCATTTGCAAACAGTATAGCTTTCACTAACAAGGAAGGATAAATTCTAGAGCTTGACGTTGTGATTGGACCAAGTGATATCCCAGTTGTGCATCAAGCATAAGGTTTAACTTACCTTCATGCATTATTCTTATTGTTGTTGTTCGTTATTTTTGTATGTGTTTTTTTTTTTTAATATGTGCTTGATTTCGTGCATACGGTAACACCATTTCTGCATATTTTCTTTATTTAACTTTGCTGTTTCATTCGTTTTTATTTTTCGTTTTGTTGACTTCTCCCCTTTTCTTTTTCTTTTTAATTGGTATTCCATTTCTTTTTTTTTTTTTTACCTCACACACATTTAATCATAGCATCTTCCGTTTCACTTTCCGTACCAACTTTTATTCCTGGAATTTATACTATTTCCAGATTAACGTTCTGCTACAAAACAAAGATGATTTTTCGTCTTCAGTTCCCTATCTTCTCAGATTCTCACACATAAACTGCACTAAACTTTATATATTTTTTTCGGTTTTCGAAATTTTATTCACAATTCTTATTCACATAAAACCTCTTATAGTTCTACCAATAAATATTTATGAAAACCCCTTTTTCGTAAAGGATGGTTACGTGGTGACTTTCAGCAAAATGTCGTAATCTCTAAGTTTTGTAATCAAATAGAGGAGATTAAATTCAAAGAAGACATCTTTTAGTTTCCAATTTTTCTACTTGCAAATTTTTGCATGGAATCCCTTCTCGGTGACGTGTACCCTGCAACGCATGACTTTAAATAAATTCTTCCGTCTTCTTGATGAAGCCTTTCATATAACTAAATCTTTGTTGGTGGAATTTGAACATTTAAACTGAATATAGAACTAGATATTCATATAAGACGGTTGGTACCTTTCCTCTTTGTAGACAGCGATGTATGATAAACAAGCACAGATTAACTTGGGCAATACTCCATTCCTTGTGTCCTCCCCTCGTAATAGGAGTGTCGGGTGATTGTCGTGATGAACGGAGTATCTTGCACATTCAAAACATGCTGGTTCTTATGTTTCGCTTGTTCTGGTTGAATCAGAATTCTTGCAGTGAGAAAGAAAAGGAGACAGAGAGATGAGAATCGACACAAAGAAGGGAATTAGTAATTTATCGATAAACAACGAAAGGCTTAGCTGTCCTGAGATGAGATTCGGACAAGAATGTAGAGAAAAGGAAAGACTACACAAGAAATTCAGTTGCATGCCAATCCGATGCCAATGTTTGCTAATAGTAATGGTGCAATGGAACATAACATGTACGGCAGAGTCACTAGCATAGCTAGCGTAGGGCTGTAGGGGTGGTTTGCCCAGAGTGGCATTTTTAAAGAGGTCTGCTCTAGGCACGATGCATTTTTTGTGGGATCCGGGAGCGGCAAACGGAGGGGCTTTGACAGGCTTCCGTGCCGGTAGCACGTAAAATGCAGCAACCTATTCTTGCCCATGCCAGTGCGGCTTTGACTGGCATCCGTGCCAGTAGCACGTAAAAAGCATCTTCCGAACGTGGCCGACGCCAGTGCCACTTTGACTTGCTTCCTTGACGGTAGCACGTAAAAAGCACCGTCCGAACATGGCCGCTGCCAGTGCCGCTACCACTGGCTTCCGTGCCGGTAGCATGTAAAAAGCACCATCTGAATATGGCCGATGCCAGTAACGTTTTGACTGACTTCCGGGCCAATGGCACGTTAAAAGCACGATCCGAACGTGACCGATGCCAGCTCCGCTGAACACTCGTGACGGTGGCACCTAAAAACGACCCACTATACTCCCGAAATGGTTGGCGTTAGGAAGGGCATCCAGCTGTAAAAACACTGCCAGATCAGATTGGGGTCTGATGCAGCTTATGGCTTCCCAGACCCCAATTGAACCGCCCAACCCATGCCAGCAGTGAAAACAGACGTTAAAAATGATCATTATGATGACGATATATACATACATATATATATATATATATATATATATATATATATATATACATATATACATATATATCAGCACAGGTATAGCTGCGTGGTAAGAAGCTTCATTCTCAAACTCATGGTTGCGGGATTCTGTACCACTGCAAGGAACCTTGGGCATCTAACATAGCTTCAGGACCACCAAAGACTTGTGAATGGATTTGTTAGACTGAAAGAAGCCCGTCATATATATGTGTGGGTAGGGCGTACCTGTCTATTTGTCTGTGTTTGCCCCCACTTCTCATCCATTGACAACCGATGCTGATGTGTTTACATCCCCGTCACTTAGTGGTTCGCCAAATGATTCCGTTGGAATAAGTACTAGTCTTACAAAGAATAAATCTTGGCTTCGATTTATTCGCCTAATGGCATTGCCCCAGCATGGCCGTAGTCAAATTACTGAGACAAGTAAAAGAAGAAAAGAATATATACACACATATATCATCATCATCATCGTTTAACGTCCGCTTTCCATGCTAGCATGGGTTGGACGATTTGACTGAGGACTGGTGAAACCGGATGGCAACACCAGGCTCCAGTCTGATTTGGCAGAGTTTCTACAGCTGGATGCCCTTCCTAACGCCAACCACTCAGAGAGTGTAGTGGGTGCTTTTACGTGTCACCCGCACGAAAACGGCCACGCTCGAAATGGTGTCTTTTATGTGCCACCCGCACAAGCCAGTCCAGGGGCACTGGCAACGATCTCGCTCGAAAATCCTACAGGAGCCAGTCAGTGTGTCTGTCTGTGTGTTTGTCCCCCACCTTCACTTCAGAACCGATGTTGGTGTTTCTACTTCCCCGTAACTTAGCCATTCTGCCAAAAAGACCAAGAGGATAACAACTAGCCCTACAGAGAATAAGCTCTGGGGTCTATTTCTTCGTCTAAAACAGTGCTCCAGCATGGCCGCAGTTCATGATTGTAATAACTGAAACAAATAAAAGAATGCGCGCGCGCGCGCAATGGCATCATTGTTACTGAGATCTTAATATTGATAAACAGGTAAGGAATGTGTACATTTGCAAACGGTATAGCTTTCACTAACAAGGAAGGATAAATTCTAGAGCTTGACCTTGTGATTGGACCAAGTGATGTCCCAGTTGTGCATCAAGCAAAAGGTTTAACTTACCTTCATGCATTATTCCTGGTCTCCTCATATATTTAGTGGTTACTGCTAACTCCAGGCCATGACAGACAGAAAGGATGCTCTTGAAGCCAAGAATTTAAATTTACGGAGACAATATTTATACATCACCTGAGGAAACATAATTAGATCTTATAATGCAAGGAAACAATTACATAACCAAATACCTGCACCCCTGGAGAGTTACGCTGTGTAGAAACAATTGTAGTGACTGAAAATAAATGTCCAACCATACTCCTTCTGTTGGCTCTAACTTTTTCAATTATATATCATCATCATCATCATATAACATCTGTTTTCTATGCTGGCATGGGTTGGCCGGTTTGACTGAGGTCTGGCAAGCCAGGAGTCTGCAGCAGTGCTACTAACATATCCCGTGAGAGATTTGAGAATGTTCACCTCAATGAACTTGGCATGACGATGGTTTCTGCTTGGTGAGTACCAAGTCTTCTAACACCTGATCAAATGTGCACCAGGTTGATCATATTATGGGGATATCTCATATTGTTTGAGGCAGACCCAGCCGGTTTTCTTGAATGTTTCCTAACCCAAAATGAGTGTTAAATTCATCACAATCGTGGTCTGAGAGGAGAGTTTTTTCAACTGAAATACTGTGAACGGAGCTAGAGTGGTTGGTTAATATATACACACATATAATATATATATATATACACACATATAATATATATATACACACATATAATATATATATATACACACATAAAATAAATATATATATAATAAATATATGTATATAATAAATATGTATGCATATATATGTATATATATATATATATATATATATATATATATATATATATAATGTATATAATGTATATAATATATATAATATATATAAATGTATATATATAATATTGGCAAGATAACATGGATAGCGTAGGGGGTGTAGGCATACTCCTTGTGGAGAAATGGGTGGATAAGAGCATAGAGTTTGTTAGGGTATGCGATAGAATGCTTAAGCTCAGGCTAGTCCTAGAGAACAGCACAGCTACAATTATCTCCACCTACGCCCCACATGCGGGTCTACCAAATGAACAGAAGGATCATTTTTATCATACCCTTCTACGGGCTACCTCAAAGACAAGTGACAATGACCTCATCTTTGTGGCTGGAGATTTTAATGGGCATGTTGGGCGGAAATCTGGTATCTTCACTGGTATTGGTTCGCGGAACGATGAGGGAACTACGCTACTGGAGTTCTGTGATGCATGTAGCCTTTCAATCTGCAACCCTAAGTTCAGGAAGCCAGACAGCCACCTGATAACCTATCAATCATGGGATTCTGCTAACCAGATCGATTTCATCCTCAGCAGACAGCTAGACGCAGGATTGCTCTTAAATACAAAGACCCTCCCAGGTGAGAAATGCACCCCCCAGCATAGACTAGTTATTAGTGACTTTTAACTCGAGACCAGGAAGATGTCTAGAAGCAGACCAATCCAGAAGAGAAGAATTTGGAAGCTGAAGGAACCTTCACATGGTCTGAGATTTATGGACATCTTCATCAAGAAATTTGATGAGAGGGAGGAGGAATTACAGTCCTCGGACATAGAAGGTAGCTGGAAATTCTTACGGGACAGCTTACTGAGTGTCACAGACCAAGTCTGTGGATGCTGCAAAGTCCCTTCCTGACCTAGAGTAATGTGGTGGTGGAATAATACGGCAGACAAAGGCATTAGAGCAAAGAAACAGGCCTGGAAATCCTGGAAGAGTGGGGGCAACAGGGAACAGTACTAGATAGCCAAAAAAGAGGCTGAGTGACAGGTATACATAGCCAAGGGCGAGGCAGAAAAGAAGTTTGCCAATGTCCAGTGACGTGGGGACCAAAGAGCTTAAGTATCCCGGATTGCAAAACAGTGTGAGACAAAATTGTGATGTCACAGGAGAGAAATGTGTCCGCATGGATGATGGTGCACTTGCTTTTGATAATTCGGAAAAGAAAGAGGCTTGGAGGAGCCATTATGAAAGACTGTTGAATGTGGAGAATGAGTGAGAGGAGGAGAGCCTACCAAATGTTGATCCAGTAGAGGGACCAGCTATCCGAATAGACAGCACCCTGGTAGATAAAGCAATTAAGGATATAAAGCCAGGAAAAGCCCCACGGCCAATCAGGAATCACCGCTGTGATGCTTAAAACATCTGGTGGTGTGGGCTATGTCCTAGTCACCCGCATTGTAAACCAAGTAGTTCATGATGGAGTCATACCCAATGACTGGCGTAGCAGCACCATAGTCAACTGCTATAAAGTTAAAGGTGATGCTTTAGATATAAATAACTACAGGGATAGCAAACTGATGGATCATGTGATGAAGGTCACAGTGAGTGTTACCACTAGAATATGAATAGCCTGGGCAAAGTTCAGAATGTTTCTACTCCTACTGGTGACAAAGGGCTTCTTGCTCAGAGTGAAAGGTAGATTGTATGTGCAAGCTGCCATACTTCGCGGCAGTGAAACATGGGCCGTTACTGCTGAAGACATGCGTAGGCTCGAAAGAAATGAAACTAGCATGATCCGCTGGATGTGTAATGTCAATGTGCATACACGACAGAGTGTAAAAAAACACCATCCGAACGTGGCCGATGCCGGTGCCGCTTTGACTGGCTTCCGTGCCGGTATCACGTAATAAGCACCATCCCAACGTGGCCGATGCCGTGTCAAGAACATCAACATCAGCAATATCAAAATCATATCAAACGGAAATTGTAGTTTTGAGCCCCGTGCCGGTGGCACGTAAAAAGCACCATCCAAACGTGCCTGATGCCAGTGCCACCATGACTGGCTTCCGGGCCCGAGGAGTATGTAAAAAGTACCCTCCGATCGTAGTCGATGCCTGCTTTTCTGGACCCTTGTGCTTGTGGCACGTAAAAACCACCCACTATACTCTCGAAATGGTTGGCGTTAGAAAGGGCATGCAGCTGTAGAAACACAGCCACATCGGATAGGGGTCTGGTGCAGCCTCTTGCCTTCCCAGATATCTATATATCTAGATAACTATATCTAGACATCTATATCTACAAAACTAAGTCTCCATCCATCCATCCATCCATCCATCCATCCAACCATCCATCCATCCATCTATCTATCTATCTATCTATCTATCTATCTATCTAGTAGTCTTTCCTTTTCTCTACATTCTTGTCCGAATCTCATCTCAGGCCAGATAAGCCTTTCGTTGTTTATCGATAAATTACTAATTCCCTTCTTTGTGTCGATTCTCATCTCTCTGCCTCCTTTTCTTCCTCACTGCGAGAATTCTGATTCAATCAAAACAAATGAAACATAAGAACCAGCATGTTTTGAATGTCCAAGATACTCCGTTCATCACGACAATCACCCGACACTCCTATTACGAGGGGAGGACACAAGGAATGGAGTATTGCCCTAGTTATTCTGTGCTTGTTTATCATACATCGCTGTCTACAAAGAGGAAAGTTATCAACCGTCTTATATGAATATCTAGTTCTATATTCAGTTTAAATGTTCAAATTCCACCAACAAAGATTTAGTTATATGAAAGGCTGCATCAAAAAGACGGAAGAATTTATTTAAATTCATGCGTTGCAGAGTACACATCATCGAGAAGGGATTCCATGCAAAAATTTGCAAGTAGAAAAATTGGAAACTAAAAGATGTCTTCTTTGAATTTAATCTCCTCTATTTGATTACAAAACTTAGAGATTACGACATTTTGCTGAAAGTCACCACGTAACCATCTGTTACTAAAAAGGGGTTTTCATAAATATTTATTGGTAGAATCATAAGAAGTTTTATGTGAATAAGAATTGTGAATAAAATTTCGAAAGCCGAACAAAATATATAAAGTTTAGTGCAGTTTATGTGTGAGAATCTGAGAAGATAGGGAACTGAAGACGAAAAATCATCTTTGTTTTGTAGCAGAACGTTAATCTAGAAATAGTATAAATTCCAGGAATAAAAGTTGGTACGGAAAGTGAAACGGAAGATGCTATGAGAAGTTCCATTCAACCGATTAAATGTGTGTGAGGTAAAAAACAAAAAAAAAAAAAAAATGGAATACCAATTAAAAAGAAAAAGAAAAGGGGAGAAGTCAACAAAACGAAAAATAAAAACGAATGAATACAGCAAATTTATATAAAGACAATATGCAGAAATGGTGTTACCGTATGCACGAAATCAAGCACATATTAAAAAAAAAAACACATAAACAAAAATAACAAACACAAAAAAATAGGAATAATGCATGAAGGTAAGTTAAACCTTTTGCTTGATGCACAACTGGGACATCACTTGGTCCAATCACAAGGTCAAGCTCTAGAATTTATCCTTCCTTGTTAGTGAAAGCTATACCGTTTGCAAATGTACACATTCCTTACCTGTTTATCAATATTAAGATCTCAGTAACAATGATGCCATTGCGCGCGCGCGCGCATTCTTTTATTTGTTTCAGTTATTACAATCATGAACTGCGGCCATGCTGGAGCACTGTTTTAGACGAAGAAATAGACCCCAGAGCTTATTCTCTGTAGGGCTAGTTGTTATTCTCTTGGTCTTTTTGGCAGAATGGCTAAGTTACGGGGAAGTAGAAACACCAACATCGGTTCTGAAGTGAAGGTGGGGGACAAACACACAGACAGACACACATACAAATATATACATATATATATATGTGTGTATATATTCTTTTCTTCTTTTACTTGTCTCAGTAATTTGACTACGGCCATGCTGGGGCAATGCCATTAGGCGAATAAATCGAAGCCAAGATTTATTCTTTGTAAGACTAGTACTTATTCCAACGGAATCATTTGGCGAACCACTAAGTGACGGGGATGTAAACACATCAGCATCGGTTGTCAATGGATGAGAAGTGGGGGCAAACACAGACAGATAGACAGGTACGCCCTACCCACACATATATATGACGGGCTTCTTTCAGTCTAACAAATCCATTCACAAGTCTTTGGTGGTCCTGAAGCTATGTTAGATGCCCAAGGTTCCTTGCAGTGGTACAGAATCCCGCAACCATGAGTTTGAGAATGAAGCTTCTTACCACGCAGCTATACCTGTGCTGATATATATGTATATATATATATATATATATATATATATATATATATATATATATATATATGTGTATGTATGTATATATCGTCATCATAATGATCATTTTTAACGTCCGTTTTCACTGCTGGCATGGGTTGGGCGGTTCAATTGGGGTCTGGGAAGCCATAAGCTGCATCAGACCCCAATCTGATCTGGCAGTGTTTTTACAGCTGGATGCCCTTCCTAACGCCAACCATTTCGGGAGTATAGTGGGTCGTTTTTAGGTGCCACCGTCACGAGTGTTCAGCGGAGCTGGCATCGGTCACGTTCGGATCGTGCTTTTAACGTGCCATTGGCCCGGAAGTCAGTCAAAACGTTACTGGCATCGGCCATATTCAGATGGTGCTTTTTACATGCTACCGGCACGGAAGCCAGTGGTAGCGGCACTGGCAGCGGCCATGTTCGGACGGTGCTTTTTACGTGCTACCGTCAAGGAAGCAAGTCAAAGTGGCACTGGCGTCGGCCACGTTCGGAAGATGCTTTTTACGTGCTACTGGCACGGATGCCAGTCAAAGCCGCACTGGCATGGGCAAGAATAGGTTGCTGCATTTTACGTGCTACCGGCACGGAAGCCTGTCAAAGCCCCTCCGTTTGCCGCTCCCGGATCCCACAAAAAATGCATCGTGCCTAGAGCAGACCTCTTTAAAAATGCCACTCTGGGCAAACCACCCCTACAGCCCTACGCTAGCTATGCTAGTGACTCTGCCGTACATGTTATGTTCCATTGCACCATTACTATTAGCAAACATTGGCATCGGATTGGCATGCAACTGAATTTCTTGTGTAGTCTTTCCTTTTCTCTACATTCTTGTCCGAATCTCATCTCAGGACAGCTAAGCCTTTCGTTGTTTATCGATAAATTACTAATTCCCTTCTTTGTGTCGATTCTCATCTCTCTGTCTCCTTTTCTTTCTCACTGCAAGAATTCTGATTCAACCAGAACAAGCGAAACATAAGAACCAGCATGTTTTGAATGTGCAAGATACTCCGTTCATCACGACAATCACCCGACACTCCTATTACGAGGGGAGGACACAAGGAATGGAGTATTGCCCAAGTTAATCTGTGCTTGTTTATCATACATCGCTGTCTACAAAGAGGAAAGGTACCAACCGTCTTATATGAATATCTAGTTCTATATTCAGTTTAAATGTTCAAATTCCACCAACAAAGATTTAGTTATATGAAAGGCTTCATCAAGAAGACGGAAGAATTTATTTAAAGTCATGCGTTGCAGGGTACACGTCACCGAGAAGGGATTCCATGCAAAAATTTGCAAGTAAAAAAATTGGAAACTAAAAGATGTCTTCTTTGAATTTAATCTCCTCTATTTGATTACAAAACTTAGAGATTACGACATTTTGCTGAAAGTCACCACGTAACCATCCTTTACGAAAAAGGGGTTTTCATAAATATTTATTGGTAGAACTATAAGAGGTTTTATGTGAATAAGAATTGTGAATAAAATTTCGAAAACCGAAAAAAATATATAAAGTTTAGTGCAGTTTATGTGTGAGAATCTGAGAAGATAGGGAACTGAAGACGAAAAATCATCTTTGTTTTGTAGCAGAACGTTAATCTGGAAATAGTATAAATTCCAGGAATAAAAGTTGGTACGGAAAGTGAAACGGAAGATGCTATGATTAAATGTGTGTGAGGTAAAAAAAAAAAAAAAGAAATGGAATACCAATTAAAAAGAAAAAGAAAAGGGGAGAAGTCAACAAAACGAAAAATAAAAACGAATGAATACAGCAAAGTTAAATAAAGAAAATATGCAGAAATGGTGTTACCGTATGCACGAAATCAAGCACATATTAAAAAAAAAAACACATACAAAAATAACGAACAACAACAATAAGAATAATGCATGAAGGTAAGTTAAACCTTATGCTTGATGCACAACTGGGATATCACTTGGTCCAATCACAACGTCAAGCTCTAGAATTTATCCTTCCTTGTTAGTGAAAGCTATACTGTTTGCAAATGCACACATTCCTTACCAGTTGAACAATATTAAGATCTCAGTAACAATGACGCCATTGTGTGTGTGTGTATTCTTTTATTTGTTTCAGTTATTACAATTATGAACTGCGGCCATGCTGGAGCACTGTTTTAGACGAAGAAATAGACCCCAGAGCTTATGCACGAAACCAAAGCACAAATTTTAAAACACGTAAACAAAAATAACAAACAAAACAATAAGAATAATGCATGAAGGTAAGTTAAACCTTATGCTTGATGCACAACTGGGACATCACTTGCTCCAATCACAACGTCAAGCTCTAGAATTTATCCTTCCTTGTTAGTGAAAGCTATACTGTTTGCAAATGCACACATTCCTTACCAGTTGAACAATATTAAGATCTCAGTAACAATGACGCCATTGTGTGTGTGTGTGTGTGTGTGTGTGTGTGTGTGTGTGTGTGTGTGTTCTTGCAAGCTACTTAACACACAACAACGCATGTATATTCGATTCCACTCCTACGACAATTATTTCACGGCTGAGTGATAATTGCGACAAAAACAGATTTCACATTAAATCACCATATAGACAGAATAGGTTTAAGATATTCTCTTTCTAGTTGTGCGACATACACTCAAACTTACATACATACATACATACTGTTACACCCACTCACCCATGTACATGAAAACAAACACGTTTTGTATAATTTTACTAAAATGAGGCACCTTGTAAATTTTTCTCTTTAAAAGGAAAATATGGAGGCGACAACCAAAGCCAGGAATGTCTTTATTATTTCGATATCACAATAAAGAAACTATTAATTCTTTAGTGTTTACCCTTTTCTATTTATATTATTGCTAAAGTCAAAAAATACAGAGGACGGGATACCAAATGTAAACTCTGTATTTCTGAAAAATTAAACATCATACGATCAACAGATAACATCTTAAAACATTAGGGATGAAACCTTCTTGCCTTGCATACATAAGCAATATTTTACATTCAAATATTTTAAAGAAGACCCCTATAAACAAGGGTTACCGTACCCGGATAGCCCCTTTCCTAAATGTGAACACACATAGCACACAAACTTCACACAACGAAGAAATATGCCTCGATGATGTTCTACCTCAACATACAAGTAGAAGAACACCATGCCCAGAACAAAAACAAACAAATAATGCAAAATAATTAACCATGAAAAAATTTACCGAAAAGACAAATCCAAGGGAGTCAAGCTTTAAAAGAATACACTCTAGAGTAACGTCCTTGATTCATTGACTCATTGTTTTATCTACGCGAATTTACGGTGCTTTTTACGTGCTACCGTCAAGGAAGCAAGTCAAAGTGGCACTGGCGTCGGCCACGTTCGGAAGATGCTTTTTACGTGCTACTGGCACGGATGCCAGTCAAAGCCGCACAGGTATGGGCAAGAATAGGTTGCAGCATTTTACGTGCTACCGGCACGGAAGCCTGTCAAAGCCCCTCCGTTTGCCGCTCCCGGATCCCACAAAAAATGCATCTTGCCTAGAACAGACCTCTTTAAAAGATGCCACTCTGGGCAAACCACCCCTACAGCCCTACGCTAGCTATGCTAGTGACTCTGCCGTACATGTTATGTTCCATTGCACCATTACTATTAGCAAACATTGGCATCGGATTGGCATGCAACAGAATTTCTTGTGTAGTCTTTCCTTTTCTCTACATTCTTGTCCGAATCTCATCTCAGGACTGCTAAGCCATTCGTTGTTTATCGATAAATTGTCATCACGACAATCACCCGACACTCCTACTACGAGGGGAGGACAAAAGGAATGGAGTATTGCCCAAGTTATTCTGTGCTTGTTTATCATACATCGCTGTCTACAAAGAGGAAAGGTACCAACCGTCTTATATGAATATCTAGTCCTATATTCAGTTTAAATGTTCAAATTCCACCAACAAAGATTTAGTTATATGAAAGGCTTCATCAAGAAGACGGAAGAATTTATTTAAAGTCATGCGTTGCAGGGTACACGTCACCGAGAAGGGATTCCATGCAAAAATTTGCAAGTAAAAAAATTGGAAACTAAAAGATGTCTTCTTTGAATTTAATCTCCTCTATTTGATTACAAAACTTAGAGATTACGACATTTTGCTGAAAGTCACCACGTAACCATCCTTTACGAAAAAGGGGTCTTCATAAATATTTATTGGTAGAACCATAAGAGGTTTTATGTGAATAAGAATTCTGAATAGAATTTCGAAAACCGAACAAAATATATAAAGTTTAGTGCAGTTTATGTGTGAGAATCTGAGAAGATAGGGAACTGAAGACGAAAAATCATCTTTGTTTTGTAGCAGAACGTTAATCTGGAAATAATATAAATTCCAGGAATAAAAGTTGGTACGGAAAGTGAAACGGAAGATGCTATGAGAAGTTCCATTCAACCGATTAAATGTGTGTGAGGTAAAAAACAAAAAAAACAAACAAAAAACAAATATGGAATACCAATTAAAAAGAAAAAGAAAAGGGGAGAAGAAAACAAAACGAAAAATAAAAACGAATGAATACAGTAAAGTTATATAAAGAAAATATGCAGAAATGCACGAAATCAAGCACAAATAAAATAAAATACATAAACAAATATAACAAACAAAAACAATAAGAATAATGCATGAAGATAAGATGCACAACTGGGACATCACTTGGTCCAATCACAAGGTCAAGCTCTAGAATTTATCCTTCCTTGTCAGTGAAAGCTATACCGTTTGCAAATGCACACATTCCTTACCTGTTTATCAATATTAAGATCTCAGTAACAATGACGCCATTGTGCATGTGTGTGTGTGTGTGTGTGTGTGTGTGTGTGTGTGTGTGTGGTTGTGTGTGTGTGTGTTTTTCTGTTTGCTTGCAACATGATACTCGGCATGGTGGACACATTGTGATTATGATCTCCATTCCCGCTTGTTTTTGTATCCCATATTCATTTATACGCACACACACTCAAACATATATATATATATATATATATATATATATATATATATATATATATATGTTATATACATATATATATATAAATATATATATATATATATATATATATGTATAAAAACAATATATGAGTATATGCATATATATGTACATGTATGTATATACGTTCATCCACATGTACATATAGATACATAACTGGGTACATGACGTGGCAAAAGAACAAGGACAAAAATGGTAAACAAGGTGCAACAAACAAGCAGGCCACATAGAAACATCCCCTTCATCAGCTGCCACCATTAAAACTCCGGCGTTTCGAAGAATTAAGGCAGTACGCATCGTTAAAATGGTTCTTCCCACGAACACAAATTAAATTGTTTTCGTGGAGGGTAGTGGCGGACGGAAAACAAGACAGGAAAACGAAACGGTGAAATAAACAAACAAAAGGCTGTACAGCCAGACGTGAAGTGTGTATGTCTCGAACGCTGTGAAGCACGTACAGGAGGGGCAAAGAAGTACGTGCGAGCTTGGTGATTCCAAGAACGAAAAGAAATAGCAGCCGTACACACGTGACGAAGGCTGTATGAAGAGAAAGAGTACCAGAGGGAAAAGGCTGTACAGCCAGACGTGAAGTGTGTATGTCTCGAACGATATATATATATATATATATATATATATATATATATATATATATATATATATATATATATATATATATATATATATATATATATATATATATATATGTGTGTGTGTGTGTGTGTGTGTATTTATATTAAGAGTTAGATACTAAGAATATAGAAATATAAGATATAACTGTAAAATACATAAGAATATTAACATAGAAATATGAAAAAATAGAAATATAAAAGCATAAAAAATAAGAAATAAACCTAAAAAAAATATCTTAAAATATATATAAGGGCTACCATGAAAGTAGAACCTATATTAAAGGAAGCGATTAAAAAGGATCAGTTCAAACCTACGACCGTTTCAGAAAAGTTTTAATGAGCTGTAGGATATAGTCCAAATTCAGCTCCCCCTGGAAAAAAATTTCCTTCTTCAGGGTTTTATTCTCCAGGTAAAATCCAGTAATATCCGGTAAAGCGCTACATCGTGTAAGTTCAGTTATTGAAAGTACAGCTTTTGAGTATCAATAAATAAGCGACAAAATAAAATTAAAAATGCCAGAATAAAATCGGACATACCGAAAATCCCACCTCATTTTTTCCGAACCGAAATAAGTGATTTGCAGGATATTAGGAGGCCAGGGTACTTGATTCTACGCAAAAAATCAACATTTTTTTTTCTTAGTGAACCATAATGTTGCTGTTATTTAGCCTCAAATCAACCCTGATACTGCAAACCTATCATCAAAGACATTCCAGCCTTCAGCAAACCGCATTTTTAGGGATAATCTAGGACATTACATACAATGGGCGTGTGATTTAGGTAAGGGGATACTTTGGCTGCTATATTTAGTGTGTCGAGCGGCCAGATAGAGGCTCTTTCATTGGTTCGATTGCGTGATGAGATGTTTTTGCACATATATGTAATATACTTTGGGTATGGAAGATGAGTTCAGCAAAAATTTAGATTCAGGTGAATATGGTACTTAAGTTGAGGCACCAGAATTTAGTACGGTATTATCCATGCAATTTCAAAGTAAGGTAATTAAAATCAAATAAGCAACAAGGATATCCGGAGGTAATGCAGTACGGTCGTTTCATGCAACTCCATTTAATTGAACAATGTAATCATTACATCAATTTAAAATGCAAAGCAATCCTCAGCTGCACAAAGACATAGAATTTAATTAAATTAGAACAGATGGACACATTAGTATAATTATACCTAAAATCTCCTAGAAGTTAAGGAGATAGACAAAGAACATGTTGCTTCAATTACAACATAGAAGTTGATAAATAAAATGTCAAGAAGACTCTGCCTGTCCCTGATTTTATTTGTTTTTTTGTTTTTTTTTTAGTTTTAATTTATAGACTAGTTTATCAAACCTCGTATATCTAAGGCTTGAGAGAATAAAGGGCATTATCTGTTAGGGTAGGGGTGAGAGAGCAGACAGAAACCATAGTTGGTATAGTCATAAAAGTTATGAGGTTTGGTAAAGGAAAACGTAAAACAAGATGTTGGCTGACAACTAAGGGGGGTCGCCCACTAGCAGACCATTGATAATGAAACAAGGGAAGTCTTATCATGTAGTATTATAATTAAATGTTTTAAAACAATGTTGCTATATTGTATACAGATAAAGTTTATGGCTATTCAAAGGGTTATTAAGAAGAATATAGTAACAAAAGGATAGAAATTTATGGATATTTTTGAGCATATACCAGACTTATACCACAAAAGAGGGAGGAAAAGAAAATTATTCAGAAATAGTTTGATATTTATACATATTGTACACTTAAATACTAACTCATCAGATGGTATCTATGAATATTGATTAATTGGAATATACTGGTATTAATAAAGGAGTATTGTAGTAAAAGAACATTCTAATTATATATTAATAAAATTATATTCTAAGGAGTTTTTTTTTTTATATATATATGTAGTGAATATATCAGTATAGTTTTATATACGCTAAGTATAAATTTATAGAGATACAAAGATTTGCTTAATTTATTTATGAATGAATAAAGGCTAATTATAAATTAATAAAGAAATGAAATAAAATAATCAATTAGGGCAGAATACCATAGAAATAAAATAGCTTAATTACTAATGCTACGTTAAAGTATATTTAGCTTATTAACACCAATAGAGAAGATTTATAGAAAATGTATAATAATTCAAAATATATGAGACTAAAAATTATATATTTACTTATTTAGCTAATATCAATAAAAGACTGATGTCTGGTATCAGTTAAAGGAATATTTAAGATATGGAACATTCAAATTTTACACTAATCTTTCTATATATAAACTGAGAGATTATATTATCGGTTTAAGTACATGATATTTATAGTTTCTTGGTGGTACTTGTTTAAAAGGGTTATTTATATAAAGGCCTTTATAAAATACTAAGATCAGGAGGGTAGAGCCATTTAAGAAAGAGATAAATCAAGTAATCTCTAAAGATCATTTCAAACAATATTGTACAAAGTTAAAATTCAGAGTAATCAAGAGGATTATTAAGAATGAAATTTTAACAAAAGGAAAAAATTTCTATGAATATTATGAGTATATACCAAAATTTTTTTACCACAATAGAGGGAGGAAAAGGAAATAGTTTAATATTTATTTACTTATTACCTATCTAAATATTAACTTATTATATGGTTTCTATAAAGATTGATCAATTGGATTTACCTGGTATTTAATAATGGACCAACCGAGGTTAAAAAAACATGATAATTGTATACTGATTTAATTAAATTGAACTATTTTAAGTTATCAAGATACCGGTATTACGTTATATAGGCTGAGTATAAAATAATAGGGGAACAAGGATTAGATTTATTTAAGGCATCTATAAAATAATAATAGTAATAACAATGACAATAAAATGATCAGTTAGGGTCGAGCATCATAGAAAAAGAATAAAGACAGCCTATTCACTAAAAACCACAATAAAATATCCTTATTAACTTCAATAGCAAATATTTATAGAAAATGTATAATAATTTAAGTAAATCAATATATCATTATTGGGTAAAGTTAAAATTTGGGGTTATCAGGAAGATTTATCATTGAGGTGAGAGACCAAAATTTAGTATAAATTAGTTAAATCATAATCTAAGCAGTTTAAATTTTAAGTTATGAAGATACCCATAATTGTATATTATAAGCTAAGAATGAGTTTATAGGGGTACAAAAATTTAGGTTTGTCTCGAGGTAATTATAAGGTATTAAAATGGTCAGGTAGGGTATAAAACACCTTAGAAAAGGATATAAAATAGCCTAATCGCTAAAATCATGATGAAGTATATATATGACTTAGTAACTTCAATAAAGAAGATTTATAGAAAATATGTAATAATTCAAGTATCTAAAACTACAATTGTTTATTTACTTAATCGGCTTGTATCTGTAATGACTGCAACCCAATATTAACTAAAGGAAAATTAATGCTATGTGGCATACTACCTATGCACTGATTATATACTAAGAAGTACATAATAGGTTTTAAAACACAAGATTAATAAATTGCTACTTTCTAAAATATCTAAAAGTACGAGTGGCACTATGTATATACGATACCCAAAGGTCTAATCTATTATTAATCAGGTTACTATTTTCTTTATGCTTAAAAATTTCATATGCTTCCATAGGACAAAGCTCACACCCATATCTGCTATTTATATAAAGCTGAGCTTTTCTTATTACTTCCCATTTGAGGCTAAACCCGATTCCACTTTCTTTCAATTCCCAAATCTTACTGGATAAAGACGTACAATTCGCCTTATGTTTAAATCTAAAAGACGACAGGTGGTTGTATATGCGCTGTTTCAAATTAATCGAACAACCGAAGTAAACATAATTATTAGTTGTAATCATTATTGTGCATTTATATACTACATTCTGGGTAAGACATCGGCCTAATAACGGACAACGGGATTTAACTTTACAATTACACCTAGGAGAATTATTATTATTAACATTATTATTATTAAGATTTAAATTGTTATTTTTATTTTTATTGTTATGATTTTCGCTATTAATAATTCTATTATCAAGTATGTTATGTTCATGTCTGTTATTTTCTAACTTCACTTCAATCGTATTATCATATAAAATCACCTCTGCATCATCAGGCATGCTAATGGTTTCCATTCTCATATATGTACTGGAACTACAATCCATAATATTATTATCAGAAGTGCTACTACTATTCGTTCTATTCACCCCATCATCATCAATACTACTATTTTCATTTTGGAGGTTTAAGTTATAGCTGACGGTACTATGATTATTATTATTAATATAATTATTATTATTGCTATTTTTATCATCACTCCTATTACCATTATTATTGTTAATGTTACCACTACCATTATTTTT
Source organism: Octopus bimaculoides (assembly GCF_046866305.1). Classification (NCBI taxonomy): domain Eukaryota; kingdom Metazoa; phylum Mollusca; class Cephalopoda; order Octopoda; family Octopodidae; genus Octopus; species Octopus bimaculoides. Next base: position 31,443,297 of record NC_142937.1, read on the forward strand.
ATTATTATTACCATTATTATTTTCAACAATTTTGGCTAATTTTATGTTCTTTCTATTTAATCTAGCTATGATGCTACCTATATTGGGGAGAGTAGAGTGTGAGATTCTAACTGTCTTACGTGAAAAAATTTTATTATATCTATGGGAAGAAGGGAAGTTTTTTTTTTAATAGTCATAAATTTCCTATATATGTTTGTGGATAATGCACAGTTGTATGGGATATTGAACTAGACGAGATTCTTACCTTTAATTTTTTTTGTGTAAGCAAGGGCAGGATATATTTGTTCTATCTCTGTTCCCTAGAATCGTGCCATGATTAATAGTTTTGTATATATTTCTAGTAGATCCCTTATCTGGAGGAGTAACCATTTCTTTTTCATCGCCACTTTTTTTTTATCTAACCTAAGCTTCTTACTCGTTTTAGTATCTTGTCTCCTATCGAAGCATACTCTATTATTATTGTTTAAAATGTTAGGTTTGTAGGATGGATTTTCATTTGGTATTTTATCACAACTCAAACCATCAAACCATCATTTCTCCCCTATTAAAAGGAGCTGAACTTCCAGGACTGAGAAAAGTAATTTCCTGGTCACATCCCGCTTTAGATAAAGCAACATTATAGTGGTATGAATGGGAATTTAAAATATCAATGTTTGAAGATAACTTAGTAATTCTCTCAGAAATGCTTTTTTACTTTTGATTTTAATATATTTGGGGGTGATTAGATAATTTATTCACATACCTTGTAACCTCACCATCTTTCCTATAGGGGTAGTATAATTTAGAGTTAATGCTTAAAGTAGTATACAAAAAATCTACTACTTTAGTGCCATATTCATACGTAATACTTAAGTTAAAGTTTTTCAAAGATTTACTAATTCTCTTTCTCATTCTTTCTATGATTGATTTATTGTTGCTAGAGATGAGGAATAGAGCATCATCCTTATATAGACCTCCCTGTAGTTCAGGGATTTTCCTATTTAGGCACCTTAAAAAGGATGCACCTCCTAGATTTATGATTCCAGCCGAGTCGCTCGACCCCATTGCTATATCAATGTAATATGTATATATATCATCGGCAGAAGCTAGAGAGAAGTTAAAAGCTGAGAGTTTCGTGTCACTCTGCAACTTCTGACGAAATCTATACTATAAATTGCAGTGTTCTTGATTACTTGATTGATTGATTGATTGATTGAGTGTCGGCAGATTCACTCGAGAACGGTGCAGTGGAATCGCGTGAAATTCAGCACAGAGCGGCAGCATGGTCCGCTCATGTTCAGGAGATTTTTATTGCCCTCCAACTCCCATGGTTACCGAGATAATCGATTATTACTTTTTAAGATAGGAATATCCCATTCAATGCGCGAAATTTTACGAAAAACCAGCACAATAAAGATTATTTTTTTTCCAAGTAATGTGGCTGGGTTTGTTTTTCGAAAATTTTAATCAGAGGCACAGAAAAAAATAATTTCAATTTTTTGTGCATTAAAAAAAAAAAGCTATAGCTTATGCGCTTTATAATTACTATGTTTTTTTTTAAACTTCAGTTACAAATGTCTTCAAACGTCGACATTCAAACAGCTTTTCCATATTGAGACAAACGGACTCTGCACAATTGTATCCATCCGGGAACGCGTTTTCAATAATTGAAATTCACAATTCTAATCAGTGTACATGAACGTCCAACCTATGATTGAGCTTGAACAGTTTCGATTAACATTCTTGTGTCGCCAATACAACAACCGCACTACCATATATTTTTCTTTTAAGGCGAGGTTATACCACAAATAAGGTTCCGTGACTACATGGGGCTATGGGTACACACGTGAAGTTAGTTTTACAATATAAACCCGCAAAATCCTTAGCATCGTATTGTTTTTGGAATTTTTGTTTTTTTATTTTTAGTTCTTTTTATTATTCAAAATATACATAGGAAATAGCCTTTAACCAAATCCACCACACTGCCCGAGTGAAACCGGGAAAAACAGCTAGTAACTTCTAAAATACAAAATTTTGTAAAAAAACGTTAAGAGTAAACCCTATTCTATGTGACACATTCTACCAGTATCGGAAGTTTGAAAGTGTTTAGTTAAAAAAAAATTTGATTAGATAATCTGTACGCCAAAGTCTCTCTCGGCGAAATTTGAACTTAAAACGTAAAGACAAACGAAATACCACGAAGCATTTCGCCCGGCGCTCTAACGTTTCTGTCAGCTAGCCGCTTTAGGATGTAAGCATTCATTTTAGAAATATATTCTTTATTTTTATTGCTTAAGCGTTACTCCCTTACTTCCTTACTGACATAGAATTTCGTAATATTTTACTTCATAACTGTTTTTCTGCTAATTTTTGTTCAATGCAACTAACGATTCTGAATTCCTCGTGCATTTTTCTATCATTTAAGCCTAAGAAAAGTATACTTTTAATTTAAAATTTAAAAATTTATGCTTATTGAAGATGAATATCTTCCTTACTGCTCCTCTCCTTGAGGTCGCAGATATTTTGATGTAACGTTTTTTTCTACTGAACCAAATCTCAAACTATTTATGCCAAAGTGTAGCTGCGGAGATGTCCTATTTAAAACTATTAACAGTTTGCAGAATTAGGGTGAAGCTTGGAAGCTGCTGCGATTGACGAAATGGTGGACTTAAGAATATATTCAACCACCACCGTGGTTGAATGATACTACTCGATTCTTTTATGCAAAGCCTACAATATTTAGTATGTGTGTTATATGGTGTTGATTCAGTAATTATCGACCACCTTAAATTATACTCGATGTTAGACTCTTTGAGATGGTTAACGTATGATGCTAATGTCATGGAATTTTTTACAATGGGGTGAATAAATGTATTCTTATGTCCCCTATATCTATTTTAAAAATCTATAGCATTTCCTATATAAATTTTCCTCTGTTCCATAGGTCCTACTGAATTAACTTCCCACTTAAATACTAGATTTTTTCTCAAGCAATTTCCTACTAAATGACATAATTCCTGAGAGCGGCAATTACAAGTTTTATTTAAGTATTCCACTGCATCAATACTACAAATTGTTTCACAATAAACTGGTCCTATAGGATCTTTATTTATACTATTATTAATATTATTACTAAGTTCATATCTATTATTTGCGGCTCTAATTGAGCCTAAATTTGGAGTAGTCGAGTATGACAATTTCAAACAATGTTTGTTGAAAATTGAGTGGTATTTATGTCCTTGGGGGGAGTTTTTCTCAACATACTTATAAAATAATTTAGGGAGGTTCCTAATTTGGAAGGATAAAGGTAGATTGAACTAAATTATATCCCGTTTCCTAGATTTGTTGTTGTTGTTGTTGTTGTTGTTGTTGTTGTTGTTGTTGTTGTTCTTCTTCTTCTTCTTCTTCTTCTTCTTCTTCTTCTTCTTCTTCTTCTTCTTCTTCTTCTTCTTCTTCTTCTTCTTCTTATTATTATTATTATTATTATTATTATTATTATTAATAGTAACATTCTGCCGATAATTCGTGTTTATAAAATCATATGTTTTATATACAAATTGCTCATTAATGTAATTTATCTGGTTGCCTATTCCTGAGTTATCCTTAGTTAACTTGTTTTTAAAAATTGCATTAGATATATAATAAATCTCCTGGTTAAATCCCCTATTTCTGAGTGCTTGATTATATAGGGGGCATGATTATTAAATATATCTTTATTACAAGACAGATTTGATATTGCAATGGATAACCCAGTTATAATAGCGTTAATGACACTATGGGGATGATTTGAATTATAATTTATATATTATATTACCTTATTCGGCTTATGGTATGGGGAATACTGGCCGGTCTTTAAGTTGAGGGTAACATCCAGGAAATTAGCTATTTTAGTAGTTTTATCGACTGTTATATTTAAATTATACAGTGGAGGAGCAATGGCCCAGTGGTTAGGGCAGCGGACTCGTGGTCATAGGATCGCGGTTTCGATTCCCAGACCGGGCGTTGTTGAGCGAAAACACTTAAAACACCGACAGGGGAACCCTGCTGTACTCTTTCACCACAACTTTCTCTCACTCTTACTTCCTGTTTCTGTTGTGCCTGTAATTCAAAGGGTCAGCCTTGTCACACTGTGTCACGCTGAATATCCCTGAGAACTGCGATAAGGGTACACGTGACTGTGGAGTTCTCAGCCACTTGCACGTTAATTTTACGAGCAGGTTGTTCCGTTGATCGGATCAACTGGAACCCTCGACGTCGTAAGCGACGGAGTGCCAACAACAACAATATATATATATATATATATATATATATATATATATATATATATATATATATATATATATATATATATATATATATATATATATATATATCAAAATAAGCAATAAGGATATCCAAAGTTAATACAGTACGATCGTTTCATACGACTCCATTTATTTAAGCAATGTGAACATTACATCATATGTAAAATGCAGAGCAATCTTCAGCTGCACAAAGATATAGAAATTTACTGAAATTTCATTTCAACAGAAGGACATATTTTTGTAACTAATTAAGAATTAATTACTAGCTTGTATGGTCTGGCTAAGTCGAAATGGTTTTAAATGTAGTTTAAATGTAGTTACAAAAATATGTCCTTCTGTTGAAATGAAATTTCAGTAAATTTCTATATCTTCGTGCAGCTTAGGATTGCTCTGCATTTTACATTTGATGTAATGTTCACATTGCTTAAATAAATGGAGTCGCATGAAACGATCGTACTGTATTAACTTTGGATATCCATGTTGCTTATTTTGATTTTAATCACCTTATTTTGGAATTGTATGGATAATACCATACTTAATTCTGGTGCCTAAACTTAAGTACCATATTCACCTTGAATCTCTCTCTCTCTCTCTCTCTCTCTCTCTCTCTCTCTCTCTCTCTCTCTCTCTATATATATATATATATATATATATATATATATATATATATATATATATATACATATATATACACATACAAACATACACAAACACACACACACACACGCATATACACAGGGTTCCCAAAAGTCACTGATGGGTTTAAATTTTTAATAACTTCCTTAACGTTACAAATAAATGCATGAAATGTTGATACAATATAAAGGACATAATGAAAATTAATATGTACAAGTCAAATTTTGAAACATCACTACATCACATATGAAAAATGACATCGCATAAATGGCAGCCATTTTCGGCTTCGCACATCAGTGCTCTTTCCAAAACTTGCACTATAATATTCTCAAGAGTTTCAAACCCTACTTCTCTTGATTCCTCTATTAATGTTCTTCAGTTACACCAGGGTCTCCGGTTTGTTGACGTAAACCCTCTCTTTCAGGTATCCCCACAAGAAAAAATCAAGTCTGGAGAACGTGAAGGCCAGTTGACGTTGCCGTAACGGGAGACTATTCTCTCTCCAATGCACTGCCGTAGCAACTGCATTGTTTCTCTTGCCCCATCTTGCTGGAACCATGTGTGAGGTCTACTTTGAATGGCCGGGATCAAAAGGGTCTCAATCATGGATACCTGAAAGAGAGGGCTTACGTTAACAAACCGGAGACCCTGGTGCAACTGAAGGAGAACATTAATAGAGAAATCAGGGAAGCGGGGTTTGAAACCCTTGAGAATGTTATGATGCAAGTTTTGGAAAGAGCACGGCATACGAAGCCAAAAATGGCTGCCATTTAAACGATGTCATTTTCATATGTGATATAGTGGTGTTGCAAAATTTGACTTGTGCATATCAATTTTCATTATATCCTTTATATTGTATCAAAGTTTCATGCATTGATTTGTAAAGTTAAGGAAGTTATTAAAAATTGAAACCCATCAGTGACTTTTGGGAATCCTGTATATGTGTGTGTATGTGTGTGTGTGTGTGTATGTATGTATGTATGTACGTATGTATGTATATATATATATATATATATATATATATATATATATATATATATATGAGTACATATCATTCTAACTTTAAGTTGCATATACCTTCACTAAGCCATTTAGTCACTATTTCCCCACATGTAGTCATGTCTCTATATTTCATTTATTATGTCCCGTATTCCTCAAAACATCTTCCACCTATAATTTACATCACACAATCTTTGACGATGGGACTGCTAACTACTACTATCGTTTATTAGAGTTATTCCTTAATTTCTTCCCCTTTGAAGTCAGTATACTTGCTTAATGAGATATGCACTATATGGACAGTTATTCTAGAAACATCTGTAAGAGTGTTTATGTATAACGTCTTAATCCCCAATTCACTCTAAAAACACTTACCATGTTTTGGTCATTCCTTCTTTCGTCCATATATATACTTTATTAATAAAGCTGCAAAGACATCACAAAAGCTGTTACTCTAAGTTTCGTGTTCCCTTTGCAAAGTCGAGATAGATCAAATATACGTTTGAGCGATTGATTAATTGTTTCACCATCCTGTCATAGTGCTGTAAAAGCTGTGTAAGGCATGGTGTGGTGAAAACACTCTTGTATTGCACATTCAGTATTTCACTGATCCTCTGAGGTTCTGAAGTCGGTGAGCCATTTTCTTCGAACAATGGCCCCATTTTGTACCATACTGCAGCAGACTCTTTTGCATATCTATAGAAGGCTTTAGGGTTTGTCTTAATATTTTTTATAGCCCTAACTTCCTTTTCTGCCCTCTCTTTTTCATGAGAGTGAGTTAATTTTCGATCTCGAGCAATGTTCATTTGAGGTAGGATTGTTTGTTGTCCTTTAGAGGCCCATTTAGATGGTTTGAGATTTTTGCTTATTGTCTCATTAGAATCCTCCTATCCCTGGGTATTATATCTTTATGCTGGCTTGGTATTCTCTCTGGAGTAGACTTACTGCATATGTCATGCATGATTGTCATTAAGTGTTCTAGCTTTATGTTAATATCTTGCGTTGAGAGGCTGGCAGACCAGTTTTGTTCCATGACCTCTTTCTCGATTCTCTTCCAATAAATTTTGTGAAAATTCAGGCGGGAGAGGAGTTTGGTGCTTCTAGTAGCCTGTATATCTGTAGTCTTCTGCGGACCATACATTGTTAGTTCTATTAAGTTATGGTCCGAGAAAATTGTTGGTGTCACCTTAACATTACGGGTGAACACCGTATCGTTTGTGAAACAGAGGTCCGGACATTTTTTCCCCTTGTTGGGTTAAGTAAAGATTCTGCATGCCTCAGCTCGTGCAGTGACATCCCTGAGAGAAGTCATCCTTCAGGCCATTCGACATAAGAGAGGCTGAAATCCCTTAGAAGAAGTATGTGCAGGCTGTTATCCAGGTTGGTTAATACTTCTTTCATTTCTTGGAGGCTCTCTTTGAATAAATCCTCATGATTTGGAGCATTTGGTGGGCGATACGTAGTATACGCTACTATTTTCATCTGTTTTATGTGTACCACCAGAATGTCACAGAGTGAATTTGAGTGTGACAGCAAGACCACAGGCGTGACATCTTTCCGGATGTACATTGCCACTCCACCATGAGTCCTTTCTCTCCTGCCAGTTCGAAATACAATATACCCTGGTATGTGTATCGCAGCATCTGATATGTCCACGTTTAGATGTGTTTCTGTTAATGACACCCATATTATTTGATTACATGTCACTAAATACACTTAACCTTTTATAAATCCGTGTTTGGTTTCAAAATATCCTGAAAACTCTAACAGTTCCATTTTAGTCTCTACCTTATACAATCAAATAGAGGAGATTAAATTCAATGGATAGTAGACATTTTAAAGTTTCGAATTTTTTTACTTGCAAATTTTTGCATGGAATCTCTTCTCGATGACGTGTACCCTGCAACGCATGAATTTAAATAAATTCTTCTGTCTTCTTGATGAAGCCTTTCATATAACTAAATCTTTCTTGGTGGAATTTGAACATTTAAACTGAATATAGAACTAGATATTCATATAAGACGGTTGATAGCTTTCCTCTTTGTAGACAGCGATGTATAATAAACAAGCATAGAATAACTTGGGCAATACTCCATTCCTTGTGTCCTCCCCTCGTAATAGAGGCGTCAGGTGATTGTCGTGATGAACGGAGTATCTTGGACATTCAAAACATGCTGGTTCTTATGTTTCACTAGTTCTGGTTGAATCAGAATTCTTGCAGTGAGAAAGAAAAGGAGACAGAGAGATGAGAATCGACACAAAGAAGGGAATTAGTAATTTATCGATAAACAACGAAAGGCTTAGCTGTCCTGAGATGAGATTCGGACAAGAATGTAGAGAAAAGGAAAGACTACACAAGAAATTCAGTTGCATGCCAATCCGATGCCAATGTTTGCTAATAGTAATGGTGCAATGGAACATAACATGTATAGCAGAGTCACTAGCATAGCTAGCGTAGGACTGTAGGGGTGGCTTACCCAGAGTGGCATCTTTTGAAGAGGTCTGCTCTAGGCAAGATGTATTTTTTGTGTCCCATGGTCCGTGTGGTAGAACTGATCCAACTAAAACGGTAATTACGTAAAATCTGTCTTTATAAGAACAATAGAGGCAATTCTTGGAAACTGGCTCCGAAAAATTGTTTGCCGTGTGTTAGGAGAAACAGTTCAAAAGTTTCGACTCACTCGCATAGGAAAGACTTCATGGGAGAGAAACGTAACTATTTTTATAGACATAAAAAGCAATAGTAATTTATAAATCTATACCTTGACAAACATAGGCAAAGAATGCATACAGAGATAAACACATAAGGAGTGCCCTGTATTGAGCCTCCTTAAGTTGAAGCATCTGTAGACGTATGACAAGTGGTAAAGCATCATTTCAGTATGGCAATATGAAATGGAATTATTTATCGACTTCCTACACACTAACTTTATCAATGATTGCTTCAAGAGGAACCTAACTGAAGGTCGTATGTTGGAATAAACAAGACTTCTTCTGGTTGTTGACTGTGGAAAAGTTCCTCCAATACACACACACACACACACACACACACACACACACACACACACACACACTCGCACACACACACACACACACACACACACACACACACACACACACTCGCACACACACACACACACACACACACACAAACTCAAACACGCACACATGGACTCACACGCACCCATACGCATGAATATAAACTAATGTATGTGTATATATATGTTTGTGTGTGCGTGTGTGTGTGTATATGTATATATATATTTCTATGTACACACACACACACACACACGCACACACACACACATATATATGTATGTATATATATACCTAAGAATTTAATTAATAAGAAAATAATAAAGTACATTTTAATAGTAGACTACATGCTGAGACTAGTGGTAAACCTGTGTTAGTAAATAGTAATGGCGAAGCAAATGATATAAATAAAAATGATTCCACAACAACAAAAAAAAACTACTAATCATAATAATAATATTGACCTGGAAAATAATAGTAATCAAAGTATATCCTATATTCACTCACACAATAAATTTAAGAGTAAAAATAAAATCCCTATCTGGCTAAATATCCCATTCAACTGTGCAATATCCACGAATATTTACAAAAAAATTACGAATATTTTACAAAAAAATTTCCCTTCTTCCCACAGATATAGTAGAATTTTTTCTTGTCATACAGTCCGAACTTCTTACTCTACCCTTCCTAGTGTAGGTACAATCATAGCTAGGTTAAACAAAAAGAACATCAGGTTAGCTAGAATCAATGAAGTTAGGAATAGTGGATATAGTTATATGAATATAAATAATAATCTAACAAATACCAATAGTAATATTGCTAATAATTATATAAATAGAAGTAGAGATAATAGTGACAATGGAAATTATGAGAATAATAATATGCTTAGGCCTGCCAACCATAATTTTAACTAACAAATAAAATGTTGCAGTATTGATGTTGAGATTTTAATTGATGGGCTCATCTCTAATGAAAATAATGGGAATCATGGTTCTAGTTCATATAATATCAATATGCCTAATGTTGGGAGACTATTTCTAACTGATAGCACATTAGGAAACGAGTTAAATAGTAATGGAAATGATCAAAATATACCTAATAGTAGAATTGATGCTGGGATAAATAATATTAATGTAAATGATTGTAACAATAATAATGGAGATATTAGTAATAATATAGGTGTGGTTGATAGCTCCACTAGGTGCAACTTCAGAAATAAGTCCCATTGTCCGTTATTAGGCCGATGTCGCACCTGTAACGTAGTTTACAAATGCATTATAAGTACGATAACCGAGAATTATATTTACGTAGGATGTAGCCTTAATCTGAAACAGAGAATATATGACCATAGGTCTTCTTTTAGACTAAGACATAAGGTAAATAGTACGACATTAGCAAATAAAATTTGGAAGTTAAAGGATAATGGTATTAGTTTTAGCCTTAAACGGGAAATTATAAGAAAAGCTCAACCTTATAGAAATAGCAGATATGAATGTGGATTTTGTTCTATGGAAATATATGAAATTTTTAAACTTAGAAATAATCCTAACCTAATCAATAATAGATTAGACCTTAGAGTATCGTGTGTACACTGCTCTACTCGCACTTTTAAATTTTTAAAAAGTAGTTAAAATTATAAAGATGTGGTATTTCAACTTCTACCATGTTCATCTTGGGCTACTAATTAGCACATATTTAAATTTGAAATTGAACCTTTATAACATATATTTCTGATCTCTCACCTTAACATACAATCTTCTTGTGATAACTAAGATTTCAACTTTATTCCATGAATGGTATTTTTTCACACTACTTCTGCTACTGCTGTTTGTTCTAAGTATGCATCTTAATTATTTTTACCCTATGTAGCTTATAAGAATAGGAGGTTTTATAAGTTCTTAATGTTTTTAATTAGTTCTCAAACCTTAAAAATTAAAAATTTTATTTTATTCAATGCCTGACTCTAAAAGGATCCTTATTATTACATTATTTCAGGGCTTGTAGTGGTAGTGTCATGTAGTGGTAGTGTCTATATTTTGACTTAAATAATTCTAATCCTTATTCCATTAATATTCTGTAATTATCCCATGTTAGTCTTAAAACAAGTTCTTGACTATATAAGATAGTATAATTAAACTAGTACACAATTATCATGTTCTCTATTGGATATCTTGGATTTTTATTAAATTCTTTGTTAATTCCTACCATTCTTTTTTTTAGTTCCTTAAACCTTGATAAACGCATTATTATAAACTATATAAATCCTATATTAATTCTTTAAATTATAAAAATAAAGTTTATCTCTTATGTGTCTTTCAAATAATATTAGATATATTAGTTTAGATTTTAAATTTTAAAATAATTAAAAAAATAATTCAAAATAGTTTCTTGAGTCCAACAAATATAATATTCTTAAACTTCACACCTTATCTATAGCTTTTGAATTCAAAATTGACACTACTTCAGGTTTTTTGTATGAACTAATTACATTTACCCAAGCACCCAAAAGACCCAACTCTAAGACAAATACGGGAGTACGTCCTTATAAATGAAACTTCCCCAATACTAAATAGGAAATATACATAGATATCATACCCCCATACCCACATTTTACACAGGTAAAGTAGAACAGTTGATGGGCCTTTGTGCAGATATATGTAAACCAACAGGTCTACATACAGACGGGTAGGTACATAGGGTATATGAACAGACAACGACATACACAAATAAAGACTGAAACACATTTCCACATATACACACACACTTCTCCACAAATATGAAGATGTGCACCCATACATACAAACATGGTACATAGCAGCAAGACACACACACACACACACACACACACACACACACACACACACACACACACACACTCAGACATGCACACACAAGGAGACAGAGGTACATACATACATATACACACATGCACACACATACATAAAAAAAGAAACAAAAAACCCCACACAAATGCAGAATACATACATACATGCAAACACACATACATACATATATACATGTGCACGCACACACAGGCATACATACACACACATGCACACATACATGCATGCATACGCACACACACACTGAGACACACGCATGCGCAAAAACAAACAAAAGCAAAAACAGAACGCAACTTAAATAACGGACAGAGTCAAGACTATTGAAAAAGTTGCAAGACGCAACGAAAATTTTAGGAAAATAAAAATAAGAAATAAGTGGAAATTTTAACGGTGCGTGTGTTAAATTTTAAGGCACAGTAAGAAAATGACTCTCCCCAGACACAACAGAATATGCTTCAACACACGAAATCACATAAAAAATCTTGCAAACCAAATCCAAAAACGAAATATAATTACATTTTATTATTAACATATTAATTAAGCTAATATTGATATCTATAAGTTTTCCATACTTAGTATATGTAAAACAATACTGATACTTATTCAGACTAAAGAAAAAGCCCCGTTGACCTCGATGCTTAATGTTTAATTCCCCAACATTAAGATACTAGTAAAAAACCCCAACCTAAAATAATGTTGCCACTCTGAACAGAGAAACCTTTATAACCATATCCATGTATAATGCTTACACCTTCCCTTTCCTTGGAAGTGATTGCCCCCCTTATACTTTGAACCACTAGATAAGGGACAAAATCAGAGACAGTTAGAATTCTACCTAGAATTAATTACTAGCCTGCTAGCCTTGGCTATGTCAAGACGGATTTTTATGTATTCTTCTTCCCACTTAGATTTTAAATGTTGCCACAATAGTAATATGTCCATTCTGCTGTAATTTTCTACATTCTTGTGCAGCTGAAGATTGCTCTACATTTTGCATTTAATGTAATGCTTGCATTACTTGAATAAATGGAGTAGCATGAAACGTGCGTACTGCAATCATCTTCAAAATCCGTGTTGCTTTTTTTGATTTTTGTTCACTTTGTTTTTGGAATTGTTTTGGATAATACCATACTATATTCTGGTGCCTAAACATAAGTACCACATTCAATTTCGAATCTAAATCTTTATATATATATATACGTAAATGTCGAACGATGAAATGAGTGCTCAACACCGCATTGATGTTGAGCACTAATTTCATCGTTCGACATTTACGTATCAAATCTTTCGTAGAAGGTTGAAAAGGAAAACACGAGTTGATATGTATAAGGAAAATAAGACAAGGTAGAAAATGCTAAAATAATTTTATCATGAAGAATATTTTAGTACCGGTTTCAGTCTTTGCGACTTTTTCATGAAAAACAATTAAATTGTGGAAAAATGAAATGAAATGTTTTTTTAAAAATATTTCTATAGTTTTCAAATGCAGGGGACATTTTCCTTTTTTCTGTCTGTCTCTGTCTCCCTTTTTTACTGTTGTGGCTTCTAGGTAGTTAGCAGCAGCTAGTTTGATATGAATCCTTGTCTTTGATTGTTTAAGCAGCAGCAGTAGTAGAGAAGAAGAAGAAGAAGAAGAAGAAGAAGAAGAAGAAAATGTGGAAGTGGTATGACAGTAGCAGGATGTTGGTGGAATCCTCTTAAATGGTCAAGTGACCTAAAAGTGACCCGTAGTGGTTGGAATAGTAAGGATTGGAATTGTTCTGAATAAATTCATGTGAAGTGACTGTTTTGAATATATCGTTTTTAATATTTGTGTTGGTGTTAGTCTAAGGTGGTAGTGTCATTTGTGGTGGATGCATTCAAAGGGGTTTATATTTTGTGATAAAGAATGACTCTTTATTAATGCTCTGACTACAGGTTTTATCGTTCCTGAATTGATAGAGGGGGATAATTCTGAAGCTGGGTTGTTTGATTTTGGCGAAAATGTCGATGTGTTCGCTGAATGCTATTTTTCTGTTTTTCGGAATTTTGATCTGGCATATGTGCAGAGCCATCCTTTGACGTAGACTACTGCGCCATACCATTCCAGATGAAATAGACAGGCAGAACGCTTTGCTGATACCTTCTAAAGGACTTTAAGAAAAGCAAATAAGGAAAGCACGTATAAGGTAGCGCTTCAACAATTTTTAAGAGTGTACAGTGTAACACCAAATCCGAATACACCAGCAGGTAGCTCACCAGCAGAGCCGATGTTTGCAAGGAAAGTAAAGTCAGTTTTTGATAAATTGCTACCTGGCAAGAAAACAAAAATGTGCAGGGAATCCATAGCATGGTTTTTAAAAGTTGGTGATAAGGTATATATGAAGGCATATGTAAATGGCAAGAAGAACTGGGAAGCGGGCGAAATTACCAAATATATTCATGTGTTAGTGTGCATACGTTTGCGCGCGCCCGTGTATATATGTATATATATATATGTATGTGTGTGTGTGTGTGTGTGTGTATGCATAGACCCATAGAAACATGCATACACATATATACATATTATGGTTAATATGCAAAGGCACACCACACACCTATACGTGTATGTTTTTCGTTGTACACCCGCGTTTTGGTGTACGTGTGAAATTGGGTAGTAGTAGTAGTAGTAGTAGTAGTAGTGGTGGTGGTGATGGTGGTGTTAGTAGTAGTGTTGGAAGTGTTGTTGGTGGTGAAGGTAGTAGTAGTAGTTGCAGTAACAGCGTATATAAAAGTCGTGCGCTCTTCATCTAGAGCGCATTTGCAGACAACTTCGCAATTCATTGTGGTTCAGCAAATCTGAAGGTAAGTTTGTTTCGTTTGCGTTTGTGTGTGTGTGTGTGTGTGTGTGTGTGTGTATGTATGTATGTATGTATGTATTATGTATGTATGTATATGTATCTAAGTATGTATGCTTTGTTTTACCCTTTTTATAGGTTTAAAAAAAACCTACATACATACGCAAAACAGTTACTGATCTCTCGTCTACTGCAGCTGATGCTTCAGTGTCACAATACGAGCCTCACATGACATCAATATTTCCTCGTGTGGTAAGTATAACCTACCTACATTTCTATTAATGCTGAAGTTTCCTGTAACACACAGCAGCTTGCGAATTCATACGACGATCTCCCCGAATTCTCGGAGTGACCAGTTCAAAAGGCCAAATATAAGCAATAGGACAGGCACTGCGAAAATGTGATGTGGGTGATATGCTTGTTGTAAGCTGAAGTTTCAGATGACCTTTTTTGCCCGCTTAAAGTACTCCTTCCTTGTCTTCTCCTTATTGATGCGTTCGCTGTAGCTGACATTCTCATCCTGTCCAAGATATTTACAGCTTTCCCTAAAGATCCAAGGCTCCTTCATTGGAATTGTTTTTATTTATTTATTTGTTCATGTGTGTTTTTTTGTGTTTAATTAAATTTTGTTAACGTATGTAGTATTTAATTCCATTTGTTTATCTATGTATTGTATTATACTTTGTTCATATTATTATTGGTTTATGGGTAACATGTTGTCACATGCTGTGGTTTGTGGTTTGTTAGTGGTGTGTGTTAGTGTTCCATTCTAGTTTCCTATTCAGACTAGGTTTCTCTTCTATTATGTGTGTAGCTTCAGTAATTTGTCTAAGTGCTGCATCACTGCTATGTGTAGATAAGATTTTAATTTCTATGTTGTTGATTGAGCCTCTATGTTCTTGTTCAGCGTGCTGGTACAGAACTGATGAGTTCTTCCCTTCCTTAAGTTCCCTCCAATGTTCGTTTGCCCGCTCCCCTATGCTCCTTGCTGTTTCGCCTACATATGTCATTGTCTTATTTCTGCATCGTCCCTCTGTACATCTTATACTATAGACCACATTTCTGGTTTTGCAGTTCGTTTGTGGGCTAAATCTACATACGATACAGTTCCTATCAGTGCAGGGGGTTCTACTGAAAGGGTATGTTCTACTGATAAGGGATTTAATAGGGTTGCCTGGCCTTTCAACAACCTTAATTCTTAGCTTAAGTTTGTCTAGGGCCCTTCTAAAGCGGTACGCCAGTTCGCCTCTAGGGGTGGTGTCGACGAACATGACGCTCTGGTACTTGTGGCTATCGTACCATGAGCTTGCCTTCCCTATTTTCTTCTTAGTCCTTTCTATGGTGTTCCATGATTTGCTCCTATAGAGTGGGCAAATCCCATTCCTATCGTTGCGTTTGATTGTTTCAAACTTCTTCATAGCTCCTTTGTATACCCTGATCCTTTCTTTATGGCTGTAACCTGAGAACTGCATGCGGTGGACGAAATGTTGTATATGTCTCTTTAATTCTGTAGGGTCGCACATGCAGGAGACATTTCGCATTACTCTGACGAGGTCTGCCATCAATATGTTGAATTTGGCATTGTCCGCAATAGCCGAGTTCCGGTGGATCAGGTATTTGGAGGCCATAGGTTTTGTATAGTGTGAATGGAGGATTCTGGTTTTATTGTTCTTGGTTTCTAGCCAGAGTTCAGTATCTAATACAGGTAATGTTATATGGACTGTTAGATATGTAATTCGTCTGACGTTCCGTGTGTCATGTGGTTCGTCTGAGTTCATTGTTTCATTGTTGTTGTCTTGTGGGACTGTCGTAGTAAAATGTCATTGATATATATATGGCGGACATGACTTTTGTTTATTCATAACGAACATTGGGTGAGTGCGTTCTTTGTATGTAATTGAACAATAAATGTAATAATTAAACTGTATAACTCGTTATGTTATCTCTGCGAGTCAGTCCGAGGGAAACATAACAGGTAATCTATGGTTAGGGTGTTTAGTAGGGTAGTCTATCGTAACTTTAATACTCTGGTGGATGGAGTTAGCTATTTGCTGGATGCTCTCCATAGTCTTAGTTTCTATTTCTATTTCAGGGGTACTCTCTTGTGGGGGTGTCTTTACCACTAAGTTGATATCATCGACATATCGAGAGTACACATTCACGAGTATGGAGTTCTGTGTCAGGCGTTCCTTAAGCCTTCTGTCCCACCATACCATGAAGAGATTGGCCACATCACCGGCGATACTAACACCGATGGCTGCCCCCTCGTCCTGGGCGTATAATTTGTTGTTAAATTTAAAGGTGTGGCCTTTTAGGGTGACCTTTATACTAGCTCCTAGTGCATGTGCGATCATTTTCTTTACCTGGTGGATATTAGTGGGGGTCCGTATGGCTCTGGTCCATCCACTCCATCTCTCTATAGGGGTCTTCCTAGCCATAGAGGTAATTGTGGGTGGTCTACCTCTTAGACGTCTACTAGGGCAGAAATCTCTAAGGTCGTATCTATCTAGATATACATCGTCATATGTCAATCTAAGTAGGAGGCCCAGTTCTTCTGTGTTGACTTTTTGGAACTCTACTTCGCTCTCGTTGATCATCTCCACGCACTTTTCCACTGCAAAATCCACGTCGATAGATGGGTATAGTGATACCACATTCATGCTACCCACTATACACCCTGTCAGGTTGCAAGTGTTGTTGCAGTCGTTGATCCTGCTGAGGAGATCTTCCGTGCTGTCACAGACATCAGGTGACATCTGGATTATGGGGCGTATGATCATTGAGAGGAAGTAGGAAATCCTGTAGTTACTAGCGACATTCGCTCCACAGACTGGTCTTGTTGGTGGTCCCACTACAGGATTAGTTGTTACTTTGTGGTCCTTACGGAGCCCATACAGCGTCGGGATATCATTGTTCCAGGCTTGGAAGTTGTTGGCTGTGCGCTTCTGGGGTCTAAGAACAATTGTCCACATCATCATGTGGGCATTGAGGACTTTTTCTCTTTCCTCATGGGCCTGTAAGGTTGTTACCTTCGTATTGGCGATGTGGGGTTGCATTGCCTGGATATAGTTCGGCAGGCTGTCTATTGACATTCTGCCGGACTTATCTGTGGGAAGGCATACCACTTCTCCATTTTTTGTGCGCTGCATGAGCTTGTGTAGGCCACTTGCGGGTATATTCCCAAGTTGTTGGGCCTCTGTCTTATTCTGTCTCTGTCTCTTAGTGTATAATTCTAAAATCTGTCTAAGTTTTGTCCTAGCTATAGTGAACTGTGCTTCCATGTGGTCATGAGTATGTTTAGGGATGCAGACTCTTTTGTTAAAGGGTAATGTTGTCGGGTATACCCGGCTCATATCATAAGTTTTGTCATGTATGTTGAAGAATTGAGTGTCAAGGAGGTTAGTATTCCTGTTGTTGGCCCCTCTGGGGTTGCCTTCTTCGTAACTACTACTACTATTACTGCCGTTATTGCTACTCCCATTCGTCCTGTTATTCCTACCACTACTATTGTTACTGTCACTACCACCACCACCACCACCACCACCACCACCACCACCATCGCTATTGTTACCACCCCATCTAGTGTTTTCTGTTTTAGGTCTACTGACTCCCTGTCCAAGAATTCTGTTGCATTCAACTTTATTCTCCCTCTTGACCCCCATGGCCTTACCTTTGTCTGTGTTCTTGTGCCTATGGTTATCTGTGTCTGTGTGTCCGTTCTCCCTGTTATTGTTGCTGTTGTATTCGATTTTTTCTCTGTTATTGTTTTTGTTTCTATTGCTTGTCCTCATGTGTTCGTTTTTGCTGTTGTTGTTGCTGTTGGTGTTCATGGGGTTGCAGTTGTTTTTGTTGCTACGGCTGTTGTTGCTACGGCTGTTGTTGCTACGGCTGTTGTTGCTACGGCTGTTGTTGCTACGGCTGTTGTTGTTGCTGCTGCTGTGGTTATTGTTGGTATTGTTGTTGTCGTGATTGTTTTCATCCATGTTGTTGTTGCTGCGGTTATCGTTGGTATTGTTGTTGTTGTCATTCGTGTTGTTGCTGTTGTTGTTGTTGTCATTCGTGTTGTTGCTGCGGTTATTGTTGTTGTTGTCACTCGTGTTGTTGCTGTTGTTGTTGTACATGTTTAAATTCCAACGTATTTTTGTGAACGACTTTTCGATTTCGGAGAGGCATTGGATGGGGTTAACCTTGTGATATATCGCATATTTCGGTGGTAGTTGAAGTAGCGATTTCTCATCTGGGTCTGTTGTTATTCCCCCATAGATGTTGGCTTCGTTGTCTCTGTTGAACTCTGCTGGTAGAGGGACCTCTGCCATATATATATATATATATATATATATATATATATATATATATATATATATATATATATATATATATATATATATATAGGATAAAATCTTTATAAGAATTTATCAAGTAGTTTTTCAATTACGCTCTGCAGAGTATCATGAAATTCAACTTTTGCTAATTCATCAGTATCATTTGTTGGGGCATGGCACATAACGATTGTTAGGAAAATCTCGCTTATGAGACGTTCTAAATTTTGCTAGTATCAATCTTTCATTTATGGGTTGCCATTCTATTAATGCTTTAACCGCTTTGTTAGTCAGCGTCAGAGCTACTCCCCTTGTGTGACGCGCCTTATCATCTTTGTGCCTTGAGTATATAATTGTTTTTCCTGAAGCTGGCTTAGTTTGTCCATTATCAATCCACCTAGTTTCACATAAACCCAAAATTTCCAAAATTTCTGAGAAAGAGTTGATAATGGTTATGGGTGATTTCAACGCAAAAGTCGGAAACATTAATTTAGGATATGAAGCCATTATGGGAAACATGGTTTAGGAAGCATGAATGCAAATGGCCAGTTATTTGCCGATTTTTGCGCAAACAACCAGTTGGTCATTGGAGGAACCTTATTTCCGCACAAAGACCTTCACAAAGCTACATGGATATCGCCTGATCTGAAAACGCAAAATCAGATCGATCACATCTGTGTGAGCTGCAAGTTCGAGAGATCACTGTTAGATGTTAAGGTAAAAAGAGGGGCTGACGCAGCCTCCGACCACCACCTACTATTTGGCAAACTACATCTGAAGTTAAAGGCTTTAAAAGAGGGATGTAAGGTTCAACGAAAATACAATGTTACTAAAACACAAAGACACCAAAATAAAATACAGAAAAACACTATCATGCAAATCAATGCAAGTAAAAAGGATGCAAGGTAACACAATAGAACATACTTGGTCGAAAATTAAGGATGCTTTTATTTCATTATTAGAAGAATGCATAGGGTGTGTAAACAAAAAGAATAAGGTGTGGATATCACAAGAGACACTAACAGCCATAGAAGTAAGAAAGAAGCTAAAGGGAAAATTACTATCGGCAAGCTCAGAAGTAGAGATAAATAGACGTCAGGGAAATTACAACCAACAAAATAAGAAAGTTAAAAAACAATTAAGAAGAGACAAGCGAAAATATTTCGAAAATTTAGCAACAACAGCAGAAAGTGCAGCTCAGCGCCAGAACATGAAAGAGCTGTACAACACAACTAAATTACTATCCGGGAAGAGAGTAAGAGTAGAAAAGGCAGTAAAAGGGAAGGATGGCCGGACGCTAACATCAATTCGAGAACAAAAAAATCGATGGAAGGAGCATTTTGAAGATTTGCTTAATAGACTACCTCCAGACACAATAGCTAACATTGCGCAAAGAAATTTGGATCTTAACATCAGCCTTGACCCACCGTCCAAGTTTGAAATAAGAAAGGCTATACAATCCCTCAAGAATGGGAAAGCGGAGGTGTAGACAACATCCCAGCTGAAGCAATGAAATCAGCTATAGGAATAGCGGTAGAAATGTTTCATCCATTATTTTCTAAGATATGGCAGGAAGAAAATGTGCCTAATGATTGGAAAGAGGGACTCATCATAAAATTGCGAAAAAAAGGTGATTTAAGCGTTTGCGGAAATTATAGAGAGGTTATGTTATTGTCGACTCCCGGAAAAGTTTTTAACAGGATACTTTTGGAGTGCATGAGGACAGCAGTTGACAAATTGTTGTGTAAAGAACAAGCTGGATTTAGGAAGAACCGTTCATGTGTAAATCAAATTGCCACTCTTCGCATCATCTTAGAGCAAAGCGCAGAGTGGAATGCACCGCTTTATATTAATTTTATTGATTTCGAAAAAGCATTCAATAGTGTAGATAGGGAAGGCTTATGGAGAATTATGCAGCACTACGGCATACGAGACAAGTATATATCTATAATAAGAGCAACTTACCAAGGAATGTTATGTCGAGTCTTTCATGGAAACGGAGCTACGGATAAATTCGAAGTAAAAACAGGAGTTCGACAGGGCTGTATACTTTCTCCTTTTTTATTTCTACTAGTTATAGATTGGATTATGAAGGAAACTACGATTGAAAACCAAACAGGCATTAAATGGACGGATGCAGAAGTTCTAGAAGATCTCGATTTTACAGATGATATAGCGCTACTTTCACAAACATATAAGCCAAATGCAAAATAAAACGTCAAAATTAGAAGCAATAGCTGCCAAGCGAGGATTGAAAGTCAACCGCGACAAATAAAAAATTATGCTCGTTAATGAAGAAAACAGTGAACGTATTAAACTAGAAACCGGTGA
Organism: Octopus bimaculoides; assembly: GCF_046866305.1. Classification (NCBI taxonomy): domain Eukaryota; kingdom Metazoa; phylum Mollusca; class Cephalopoda; order Octopoda; family Octopodidae; genus Octopus; species Octopus bimaculoides. The sequence continues at coordinate 31,464,560 of NC_142937.1, forward strand.
ACTAGAGGATGTAGCCGAATTTACGTATTTAGGTAGTAAGATAACCTTCTCAGGCGGCACCGATGAAGATATTAAGACGAGAATAAGTAAGGCAAGGACCGCTTTCCACCTGTTAAAAAAAGTAAGGAGCGCAAGTGTAATTTCAATAAAGAACAAAATAAGAATTTTTAACACTAACGTAAAAGCGGTGTTATTGTATGGGGCTGAGATATGGCGAACAACAGTTAAGTCAAATAAGCAAATACAATCATTCATCAAAAGATGCTTGCACAGTATACTTAAAATCAAATGGCCCGAGCGCATAAGCAATATGGAGCTATGGCAAAGAACGAATCAAGTTTCGATTAGGGAGCAAATATTTAAGAAATAGTGAAAGTGGATTGGTAGCACAATTAGAAAGGACACACCAAATGTAGCGAAAAGTGCTTTACAGTGGAATCCGGATGGATATAGAAAGAGGGGTATGCCTAAGAACACGTGGTGTAGATCAACACAAAAGGAACTGGAGAAAGGGGGACATTCATGGCAGAATATAAGTACAGAAGCGAAAAATTATGCGACATGGAATTCAATTATAAGTAGCCTTAAACTCCGCGTTGGAGGGCAAGAAAGAAGTTAGCGTGAAAAACCTCATAAGGGAAAAATATATTATTCCCTATAAACATATTTATTTATATTAAGGGCCTTTCTATACATAAATGCCTCACGCTAGGAGGGACTCTTAAAGTGAAAACTACCATAATAAACACATTTTACCGAACGCGATGGAATGCAACTCTCGAAGCGAGCCTTTAAAATCAGACTCAGCTGCATATCCTATGATTTCATAATTAGTGCACAAAAAGCACTTTTTTAATCGTCAGTGCAAGCATAGTACACTAATTATGAAATCATATGATATGCAGCTGAGTCTGGTTTTAAAAGGCTCGCTTCGAGAGTTGCATTCCATCGCGTTCGGTAAAATGCGTTTATTATGGTAGTTTTCACTTCAAAATTCCCTCCTAGCGTGAGGCATTTATGTATAATAATGCCCTTAATATAAAAGAAAAATATGTATATATATATAATAAATTCTTCTATTTACATAATATTGAGGTCTCATTCATCATTCTTTTGTTGTCATATTATTACTATTATTATTATTATTATTATTATTATTATTATTATTATTATTATTATTAATATATATATAATATGTATATGCATGTGTACATATATATATGCGAATGCATATATATATATATATATATATATATATATATATATATATATACACACACACACGCACATCTAATCTCTATCTATCAGTCTATCTTTCTGTCACTATCAACGCCCACAACAACAACAGTAACAACAACAACAACAACAACAACGCCAGTAACAGTAACAACAACTGCAACAATGGTAACAGCGGTAGCACCCTAGACTCTGCCTTCTATAATCCCAACACTAAATCGTACGACTCGACGAGGATCTTTCCCACAGACTTACTCTTCAACAAAAGGGTTGAATGACAGTGAGACAGATGCAAAGATTTCCTTAGCTGGAAATAGACTCCGACACATCTTAGACCGATACAAAACCACTAAAAACATAATGAGGGGGCGACCAACCAACTCAGTTCAACAGTCGCCAAAGACCTATAAAAACTGAAACAGCGAATTAGGAACAGGGAATTAGTGTGCCTCCCTACGGACAAATCTAGCAGAGTGTCGATAGACAGCCCACAGAACTATGTCCAAACCATGCAGCAACACATCAATAGCATGAGAGAAGTTACACCACAGGAACATGAAAGAGTGGAAAAACTCCTCAATGTACACATAGGAAAGTGGTGCATACATACCAAGGAAACGGACTGCACAAAATTTACAAGCATCCAATAACGATCTTTCTACGCTGTACAGGTTATGAATAGACCATAAACCCTACGTAAACCCTATATTGGGGCCCCCAACCCAGCCAGTTTGTAGAGTGAATGTCTCCAGCTATCCTACTTCCTCTCACAGATGTTACGACCACTCATTGAAATGTTCTTAGGTGTTTGTGTGAGCCCGGAGTACCTCCTCAGTAGAATCAGTAGTTGCAACCACTCCAGCGACCACACAGGTTGTGTAGTGGGTAGTATGGATGTAGTTTCTCTCTACTCATCTATAGACATAGATTTTGCTGTGGAAAATGCATTGAGATTATCTGTGAGAATGAAGTAGAGTTCCGTGAAATCAACACGAGGGAACTGGGCCTCCTCCTTAAATTAAGCTATGACTGTAACTATCTAGACAACCATGACCTTAGTAGATTTGGCCCTACCAGGTCACAAAGGGGAAGCCCACTCACCATCAACTCGGCAATGAAGAAAAGCATCACAGAGCACTGGAGTGGCTGGACCATACCCAACCAGGACCATGAGAACAACAATAATGTGAAAAAAATGAAGGACCACATAGTGAAGCTTGACAGGAAACTATACATGCAGGTTCAAGATGCAACCATTCGTGTCGGTGTGACTACAGATGTGGCCAGCCTCTTCATGACTTGGTAGGATAGAAAACTTAAACAATCTCTAGCTAAACAATCAACAACTGTTTTTCTTTACTGTAGGTATGTAGATGACATCAATATTCTAGTTAGGACAAACCTAGTTAATGTAGTGTATAAACCGAGAGGAGCATAATGGAGAGCATCCAGCATATCTCACTAGGCACCCCAACAATAGACACCCTGTCCTTGATACAGAACTTTGGTTAGAGACTGTAAGTAACAGAGTGAAGCTCCTCCACTCTTATTTCTTTATTGCCCACAAGGGGCATCACACAGAGGGGATAAACAAGGACAGACAAACGAATTAAGTCGATTATATCGACCCCAGTGCGTAGCTGGTACTTATTTAATCGACCCCGAAAAGATGAAAGGCAAAGTCGACCTCGGCGGAATTTGAACTCAGAACGTAGCGGCAGACGAAATACCGCTAAGCATTTCGCCCCGCGTGCTAACGTTTCTGCCAGGTCGTCGCCTTCCACTCTTATTACATGAAACCCATGCTTCTCTTATTACATGAAACCCATAGCTTCTAAACTATGCTGTTCACCAGAACTCAGCTTTGTCATACAATACGAAAATCAACATACTGATAGCAGACTTAGTTAGAATAATGAACAGCATGTCCCCACTATGCAAACCCTATGAAACATAGAAACGTGCACAGAAGTTCATGCATCGCATGCAATTCTCTGGATATGACCAGAAAGATAGGATTCATGTATACAGGGGTGCTAGAAAGAATTTAGGTAATATTATATGTAATGAAACCAGTGGTACCCGGCCTAAATACAGCAGGTAAGGACTGGAATAGTATACAGAGAGTTTGTGACAAAGCAAACAAAGTAAACACATGGTACAAAGCTGACAAATATCAAGAAATAATGTTTGTTGAGGCCACACCCCATGGGGAGGTAGCCTGTAGATTTAAGAAAGCTCTGACGGAGACCGAACTCAACATTAAGATCATTAAAAAGCCAGGGAGCTGCATCAGATCACAGTTATGTAGGGTGTACCCATTCGAAATTATCACATGCACTAATGAGAATTGTATGGTATGTAAGATTAACCCTGGCATTAACTGTAGTCTACATCATAAAATACATAGAAGGTGACTCAAGAACACGACATACATTGGAGAAACATCTAGATATTACCGAGAGATTAAATAAACACTTGAAGCAATATAATGACAAAAACAGCCCTCCATACTCTGCCAACATGCCAAAGACCAAAATGAAGGTACACTGGGCCGACACAGGCATTTTATTGAGGCAACCGAAAGACCCATTACTCAGACAAATTCAGGAGTACATCCTCATAAATGAAACATCTGTACTAAATAATAAATACATATAGAAGGTAGAGATACCCATAATATATACATACGTAGGTACATTTGGTAGTAGACTGTTTTATATATATATATATATATATATATATATATATATATATGCTTTTAGTGCGAATGCTTTTTTATACGGCGCCGTTTTTACAATCCTATAAATAATAATAATGGTATTTTTATATAAGCTTAAAGCTTATGGCGGTCACTGTGCAATGACTAAGGAAAATAATCTAATAAAGGGTATAAAGGGGTATATAAGCCCTCGACAGAAAGAAAGAAGGCTTTCCTATCCACGTGGAAGTCGAACCCATATCTTTTTGTACATGAAAAGATTCTACTATATCTATGGGAAGAAGGAAATTTTTTTTTGTAAAGCAGCAATAAATTTTTTGTATATATTAGTGGACACTGCACTGTTGAATGGGATATTGAACCAGATAGGATTTTTACTTTTAAATTTATTGTGTGAGTGAGTACAGGATACATTTTGATTACCATTATTCTCTAGGACCATATTGTGATTTATAGTTTTGCATATCTTTAATATTAATCCCTATTAATTTGCGGAGTAACTAAATCATTTGCATTGCCATTTCTTTTATCTAACCTAGTTTTTTTTGCTAGTATTAATATGTAGTCTCCTATCAAAATATACTCTATTATTATTCTTATTACTTAAAATGTCAGGTATGTAGGATGGTTTTTCATTTAGTATTTCATCACCACTAGTTAAGTTCGTAGACTTACTATTACTAAAATCATTATTAATTTCTCTATCAAAATGAGTTGGCCTTCTAGGACCGAAGAAAGAAATTTTCTGGTCATATCCCGCTTTAGATAAAGCAACATTGTAGTAGTATGAATGGGAATTAAAAATATCAATATTTGAAGATAACTTAGTAATTCTCTCAGAAATGCTTTTTTACTTTTGATTTTAATATATTTGGGGGTGATTAGATAATTTATTCACATACCTTGTAACCTCGTTCTCTTTTCTACAGGGGTAGTACAATTTGGACTCTATGTTTAGAGTAGTGTCAAAAAAATTTACTAGCTTGGTACCATATTCATACGTAATACTTAATTTGAAGCTTTTAAAAAATTTTCTAATTTACTTTCTCATTCTTTCAATGATTGATTTATTGTTACTAGGGATGATGAATAAGGCATCATCCCTATATAAACCGCCCCGCAGCTCCGGGATTTCCTTATTTAGGCTATACAAGAGGTACGCACCTACTAGATTTGTAATTTCAGTCGAGTCGCTCGATCCCATCGTTATATCGGAGTTGTCTGGAGTGTCAGCCCTAGTCCAAAGTTTTCCATCAAATTCAATAATAGTTCTAGCTAACAGAATAATATTGATTTTATCCCTAGTAATAAGAAAGCGATTTTTAGCAAAAATAAGAGCCTTATTTAGAAGTATTAGGGATATGCTTGAATAATAACTATTTATGTCAAATTGGATAAAAGAATAATTACCAGTGTTATCGATAGATCTAAACCAGTTAAGTACCTCACCAGTATCAATCCATAATTTTAAAGTTAAGTTGGGAATTATAAAGGGTAGAATATTGTCAAGAATAAGTTTACTAAGCCGGCCAATGTCAGACCTAGTTGGGCAAATAAGTCTGACAGTAGGGCTATCCTGGAAGTTTTTGTTTTTTTTGTGGTCTTTCAAATTGATTCTCGGTTCGCTTGGTGTTAGTGGTTCACTTCTATCTGCCAAGTCATAGTCCATCATAACTTTCTTGATTTTCAAATTAATATCCAATAGAATCCTTTTAGAAGCTACTTTGTATTTAGCGTTGAGTTCTTTCATTATAAGTTTCTTATAGGTGGTATAGTCAAGTCTATATAAGTTCCCTGTTTTATCCGCTGGGACTAGAATACCTGGTTTGTTATGCAATGACTTGGGGAATTCTTTTAGTTTCCTTGGGTGTAAGTTAAAAATTTGCTTAGAATTATTTACTAGCCTGTATGGTCTGGCTAAGTCAAAATGTTTTTTTTTGTATTCTTCCTTTCTACTTGAAGAGTTTAAATATAGTTATAAAAATATGTCCTTCTGTTGAAATGTAATTTCAGTAAATTTCTATATCTTTGTGCAGCTGAGGATTGCCCTGCATTTTACATTTGATGTAATGTTCACATTGCTTAAATAAATGTAGTCGCATGAAACGATCGTACTGCATTTACTTTGGATATCCTTGTTGCTTATTTTGACTTTATATATATATATATATATATATATATATATATATATATATATATATATATATATATGTATGTATGTATGTATGTATGTATAATTTTCCTCATATTTAATTTTTTTCTTTTCTATTTCAGTAATTCATAACTTCTGAAAGCAACATCCAGTCGACATCGTAGACTAAGAAGTTTTTTTCTCTAACATACAAGAATCAAGATTTATTTGTTTTATCCACACTCTTCTACCAAGTATGTACTGTTTTTCGATAAGATTGCATATAGGAATTAAATGCAATATTTTTCCGCTTTTCATAACTATCTACTTACATATTAACTGTTTATGTATGTATTTATGTATGTATGCGTGTATCTATCTATCTATCTATCTATCTATCTATCTATCTATCTATCTATCTATCTATCTATCTATCTGGCTGCCTGCCTGTCTGCCTGCCTGTCTGCCTGCCTGTCCGTCTATCCATCCGTCTGTCTGTTTATGTATCTGCCTGCCTATTAGTCCTGATATTTAACTGCATACATATCCGTCTTTTCTTTAGTACATATGTGTGTATGTAAAATTTTATTAAATAAGCATTTTAATGATATAATTATAAACATATGCATGCATGTGTGTGTGTGTGTGTGTGTGTGTTTGTAGTAAAATTTTCTTAAGATAAAATTATTAATTATATAAACAATCTAATACACGCACGCACGCACACGCACGCACACACACACACACACACACACACACACACACACACACACACACACACACACACACACACACACACACACACACACGCTATAAATATTTCAAAGAGAATATTCCAGGGAGACAGTCTCTCAGTACTTCTGTTCATTTTGGCGTTAAACCCATTATCATTCTTGCTACAAAAAGCAAACGGCTACACACAAGGGTCTGAAACTGCAAGAGATATTAATGTAACCCATAATTTCTCTGTGGATGACCTCAAGATTCATACTAAAAATATTAACGATGCAAGAAAAAAAAAACAGCTGGAATTAATAGCAACATTTTCAGGTGACATAGGAATGGAATTTGGTAAGAAGAAATGTTCTTTTTTAATTGTTAAAAGGGGGAAATCAGTCTCCCAGTCACAAAACCTGTGCATCAATGGTCTCTCTATCTCACCTGTCCCACTATCTCACCTGTCCCACTATCTCACCTGTCCCACTATCTCACCTGTCCCACTATCTCACCTGTCCCACACAAAGAATACTCAAGTACCTTTGCATTGATGGAAATATATCATACCAAGGTACTGTGAATAAAGATAGAGTGACCCTAGAATATTACACCAGACTAAGAAATGTATTACAGTCCAAACTCTCGTCTTACAAGACAATATCCCAGAATGCATTCGCCCTACCAGTGCTGATTCCAACATTTGGGATACTTGACTGGTCTGTTGAAGAAATCCACTCCATAAACATTAGAACCCGCAAGATTCTAACATCAACTGGAGACCTATACAAAAATAATGATATCGACAGGCTCCACCTAAGAAGAGATAAAGGAGGTAGGGGCTTGAGGTAAGTGTAGACAGTCTCTAAATATCACACAGTCTCTCTAAGACAGCACTTGCTAAACAATAACAGCAAAAAATAAATACATTAACTGAGTCTTGAAAAATGAAGAAAACAATATCCTACGTATTGGAAGTGAGCTCCTCAGGAAGTACTCTCTTCCTGATAACCTCCCATACGACCTCAAATCAGTCGGAAGAACTGTTCTAGTATACTCCAAAAATGTCATCAACCTCCCTATACGACATGACGTCGCAAAAACAATATGCAATGCCATTAAAAAAACAGACTGTCCTGGAATAAATATAGAGAATTTTCCTGTTATTGAATACGTACACAAATACCAGCACAAGGAATACTGGTGGAACACTCCCATTAAAACATCTGGCATGACATGCTAGATATTGTTGTATGGGACCGACAAGAAAATGTATGTGTGTCATAGAGCTCAGCTGTCCTGCTGATGTGAATATTTCGTTGAACATCAAAGAGAAACTATGGACAATTGCTTCGAAATCTCCGGTTTCAATATCTGGATAACAAATTTACATTTATACCAATAATAATTGGAGGACTTGGTCTTGTGAGTAAATGCTTAACTGTCAGTCTGGTTTAGCTTAGATTTTTAGGAAAAGGAATCAACCAACTGATTCGCACATTACAAATACAGTGTTTAAGCGGAACAATAAAACTATGCGAGACTTTGCTCAGGTTTAAAATGTGACATTGTTTTCGTTATCAACATTCCAAAGATGGAGCTTTGTATCATTGTTAGAAGCCAGCTCCTTCTTCAGGTGAAGAATTTAAAGGATTAAATACAGAAGAACAAGCTTACACTGGGCAGCCCGAGATGTGATCAACTGTCTCATTGTGCACGATAATGCAAGGTTCTTACGCAGCGCTCAATACGAATTTCCAGCTATGTCCACATTAAAACTGGTGTTTAATGTGTGATTTCATACAAGCTACACTGATACACTGACGGCAGATAACAAACTAGCAGAAATGGTCAAAGAGAGGAAAAACGACATTGAAACAGTAGTCCAATAAAGTTTTAACATCATTAACTGGAATCTTACAGAGCCCCAATGCTTGGACAAGAAGACAAGAAAACTACTAACATATAAAATCATGCACCACCCAAAAGCAGGCTTTGATCGTCTGTACCTATCTAGAAGTATGGAGGAAGAGGAATGTTGCAAGTAGAACCACCACAATGGCAATGAACATGTACTTATCTAGTACAGAGGACTGGATGCTGCGGCTTGTATGCAAACACGAAAGCATTAAAGAAAATCACATTCTATTGTCAAGGAAGCTTGAAAATTCGCAAAGGAACTTGGCATTAATCCTGAATTAGATGAAGAACCTGAAACCATTGCCACAAAACATGCAAAACGGATCGAGCAGACTGCAAAAAAGAACGGGCAGAAACAAATTGAGGAGCGGTGGAGCTCAAAACCTCTGCATGGACAGTATATACCCCGAAAGCGAAATGCTGATGTAGACCAAGCAACAACCGATCTGAGAAATTCATGACTGAAAGCAGAGGCTGAAGGTTTCATATTGGAGGCACAAGATTAAAGCTTGCTTACCATAAACAACCAGGCTAATGTTCTTCAAAACGGTTCTGACCCTAAATGCAGATTCTGCGACAAATTTGATGAAACAATAGACCATCTAATCTCGAGATGTCCAGTCCTGACACTAAACGAATATAAACATCACCACGATAGGGTAGGACAGTATTTACATTGTAAAATATGCGGACACTACAAAATTAGCATTCCTGCTTACTGGTATGAACGTCATCCTGAGCCAGTCGTTGAATGTAAAAATGTCACTATCCTCTGGAATTTTCCAGTCAACATCAACAGAACGATGCAGGCTAATCGACCGGACATAGTCATTAAAGACAAAGACGAAAATACTTGTGGACTAATGGATGCAAGTGTTCCCACTGGTAAAAATATATCTGTAAAGGAATTTGACAAATTAAGTAAATATAAGGACCTGGAAATTTAAATACAAAAGACGTGGTATCTTAAAGCGAGAACTGTTCCTGTTATTGTGGGTGCCCTAGGCATAATAAGAAAGGGATGCTAGAAACATCTAGATAATATCCCAGAAGAATCATGTCTGAGAGAAATCCAAAAGATTGTGTTGACAAGTACTGCCTACATCCTTAGAAAAAGCCTATCATTTATATTTTATACACCCCTTATGATTTTTCCTTTGTATCATACTATATATTCTGTTTTGTAGAATGATACATTAAGGAGCTTTTTTCATGAGTACTTCCGGATTACTTGAATCCATATATTGTAACTTAATATATATATATATATATATATATATATATATATATATATATATATATATATATATATATATATATATATATATATGAATATATTCGCATAGATAGATAGATAGATAGATAGATAGATAGATAGATATACATAGATAGATAGACAGACAGACAGACCGACAGGCAGACAGACAGACAGACAGATAGATAGATAGATATCTTTTTATTATGGCCACACAGGGATAAATACAGAAAGTGGACAAAATACAATGTAGAGCTTTTCTTTTGGGGGAAAAAGGGGAGAAAGGGGTAGAATTTCGATCAAAAGGGATCGTGAGAAAAAAAACATGGGGAAAGCCGATCAATAGGGATCGTGTATCACAGTCAATGTAAAAAGGGGGAACAGATTAGGTTTATCCGTGGAGAGGAAAGCCTACGGAAAAGACCACGGTCACCTCAGGCTTTTTTTAAAAAAAGGTACATGAAAGTAAGTACCTTTTCTCTCTTTTTCTTACATGTTTATGCTTAAACTGGTGTCGTCTTTCATTCTTGCCACATTTACCCATTTTTTATTGAAACATTCATTCGATAACACTTTCCTCTCTATTCTTATCCTCCTTTTCAAGTGGTATTTGAAAAAGTTGACGAGAGACTGACCAGAGAGGGAAGTGTTTGTTTGTAAACCTTTCAAACGCGTCCACCACACGCACTCTTTTGCCATAGCTATCAGTGTTACAAAAACCGTTTTTCCTTCCCGTTTAAAGGAAGGTGGCGGAACAATATTCACGATAGACTCGGCTGATAAGTGGGCTAGTCCCACACGCGACAACAGCCGTTCGACGAAGGTCCACAGTTCTAAAATATCTGGACACTGCACGAGTGCGTGCAGAACGGTTTCGTCGCTCTGACCGCATCTCAGGCAGGTCGGTCCGGTGGTTTTCGAACCGTGTCTGTAGATCTTCTCTCCAACTGGTAGTGCGTCTCGATAGCATTGCCAAGCCAGGGATCTCTGGAAATTATCCATAGGCCCCGGCCCGAACGTCGTCTTGAAAAGGCGGGTTAGGAATTTCTCGTCGACACCCAGGTTTGCCCCGAGAGTGTCGTCAGACCTCCCCTCCACTAGTCCTCTATAGAACGCATTGGTCGTTTGGAAGTTGCACAAGTTTGATCCCGGACGGCAGAGCTGTTGTAGAGCTTGGCGACACTCGCGGTGCCAATCACCCAGTTTCGGTCTCTTCCTGATCCATGTTTGCAGTTCGGTGAGTGAGACGAGCTGCGGGAAGGCGTGCCTCACAAATGGCGCCCACACCTGTTCACCGTCGTCAATGAAGTTCCAGAGATGCCGCAGTCTCAGCGCATGTCTGCGCATCATTAACCACGGCATCCCCAGTCCTCCACGTAACGGTTGTTGACAGCAAATGGATCGCCTCACCATCGGAACGCCACCCTTCCACAGAAAGCGGAAAAGTATGCGGGAGGGTTACTGAGTCTGGTTTCACTGATAGCTATGATTTCTATGTTGTGACTTGATGTCATTTAGAAGATAGATAACCTTGCTTCCAAGCTGACGCCAAGCCACGTACATTTACACAACCTAATTTAAGCATAATTCACGTCGAAATTTGTGTTTCATACACAACAGTAAAAGGGACAAGGGAGAAGGTTACTTACTCATTTCGAAAGTTTTAGCTTCCTCTTCTTTTGAAGTATCTTGGAGGAGGTTTTTGAAGAGTTTCTTTGATAAATATGTTTGGAACCCCCCAACCGCATTCGGAAAGAGGGTTTTGAGTGTGTGGTGCTGCGTTTGTGTGATGTGAACTATCTTGATGTGTTTCGGTGGTGTAGTGCGTGGATGATTGTTAAGCTTATAATAATCTTCAGAAATGTTTGTGTGAGATATGATGTAGTCCATTAGGCTTGTGTTTTTTGTGTCTAACGCTGATAGCATTGTGTGTGTTTTTGTGATGTTGGTGCTGGTTTGGTTGTGCAAGGGTCTTTCAGCGGTTACATATTTCCCTGCTTTGCATGCATTTAATTTTGGTATTGTTTTTGATCTTTTTCTTTTACCTCCTGTGGCTATTTGCCATTCTGTAGAACTTTCATCGTTAGACGAAATGACTGACGAATCAGAAGTGGGTAAAGACAAAGCATTTGGTTCTATTTGTGTGTTTGTAGATGGTGTTGTGGTGTGTGGTGCGTGTGTTGTTGGGGAATTGGGAGTAGTATTGGTCTCTTCGTTCTCAGTGGTTGTCTTCTTGGTTGTTGTTCTTGGTGTTGGTGTTGGTCTGTCTTTAGTTGTTGTTGGTGGTGTTGTTTCTGTTTTTGGTGCAGGTGGTGGTGTTGTTTGGTTGGGTTGGTTTGTTCGTTGTTGCCGTTCTTTCGTTTTCGCATATAGCTGCTTGATCAGTTGTGCATACGGTGTGTGGGTAATAATGCTGGTGTTTTGGGTTTTTGGTTTTCCCGTGGCTGTTGTTGTTGTTCGTGTTGTTGTTGCTGTTGTTTCGCGGCAGAATTGCAATCCTTTTGAAAGTGAGCTTCACTGCCGCATATGTAACAGCGTGGTCGTCTGCCTTCCACCACTACATACAGCCTTTGCGCTGATGGTAACTGTATGTAGGTGGGTATTTTATTTAGTGACTCCTGGGTAATAAGGAGAAGGATCTCCATTTTTTTACCCACCCACTGTTGCTGTTCAGAAACAGTAATTTGTAATATGTCGACCTCCTCCATATCGACACATACGGCTGATGTTATCCATAGTGTGTCTACCATGGGAGGAATATTTTTTATGATAACCTTTGTTACCCTCTGACCAAGGTAACTCGGTATCATTGTTATGTCTTCTGTCTTAAGAGTTAGCGTTGAGAATCGTTTCGCTAACTCTTCACTTTGAAAAATAACTTGCACATGGGCAAATTTATGCCACCAAGTAACATAATCTTTATGTGGTCATACAAATCGCAAGCATTTTTAGATCTTTTCTGTGCTTGCTTTTTCTGTTTTTTTTTGTTTTGGAGTTTAAAATTTTATAAATAATTGTCTTTTTGTTTGTGTCTTCTAAAATGTCTTGTGGTATGTTGATCCGTACCTCGTCATTTTCTTTGGTAAGTAAAGCCTTTGTATCTTTTATCTGCTGTGCAGTAAAAGATGCTACCATCGTTTTTTGCCTTATCGCCTCGGCGAAGTCTGTTTTGATCTTGTTATTGTTGTTGTTGTTGGTGTTGCTGGTGTTGATGGCAGAGGTGACAGTTGTTGCTGTATTAGCGTTGTTGTTGGCGGTTGTGATGCTGGTAGGTGTTGTTGTTGTGGCAGATTGACCTTCTTTTTGTGTACACCTCTAACCTTCACATGAGTTACGAAGTGGCGGGAAATTTTTCTCATAATTTTTTTCGGCGTTCAGGCGTATTTGAGCAAATTGTTTGGCAATCATGCTCTTCTCTTTCTCTCCTTCCGTTGTCTGTGGTGAAAGGAACAAAAGAGGAGTGGAGTTGTTGTTGTTTTTGTTATTGTTGTTCTTGGTGGTAGTGGTGGCTGCGAAGTCGGTGGCAGTAGTGGTTTTGGTTTTGTTCTCGTTGGTGGTGGTAGTAGAGGTGGTGAAGGCAGTAGTTGTAAACGCAGCCTTCCTGGTCTTGTGTTCGTTCATGTGGAACGACTTGTTTGTCAGTCTCCTTGCCTGCTATTAGAGGCAAATCGACCACGTGCAAAGGCCTAGCCATATTTGTTTTACGAAATATGGCAAATAAGCCGGAGAAAAATCAAAAACTTTTGGAAATAAACTCCAAAAGGAGCCACTTCCTATTACAAAAATCCAATAGGGTCGAAGTGTATAGTCTTATACACCTCTTCCACAAAAAAATATTTAAAAACTGCAAAATTTTGACATATAAAAAGTCAACTTACTTGCGAGCCGATGCGACATGCATCCGTCCAGATCAGAGATAGATATCATTTTATTATAGCCACACAGGGCTAAATACAGAAAATGGACAATTTACAAAGTAGAGCTTTTCTTGGGGGGGGGGGGGATAATTTCGATCAAAAGGGATCGCGGGAAGAAAAAAAAAACGTGGGGGGGGGCGATCAATAGGGATCGTGTATCACAGTCGATGTAAAAAACGGGGAACAGATTAGGTTTATCCGTGGAGAGAAAAGCCTACGGAAAAGACCACGGTCACCTCAGGCTTTTTTTTTTAAGAAAAGGTACATGAAAGTAAGTACCTTCTCTCTTTTTGTCTCTTTTTGTTACAAGTCTATGCTTAAAATGGTGTCGTCTTTCATTCTTACCATTCTTGCCACATTTACCCATTTGTTATTGAAACTTTCATTCGACAACACTTTCCTCTCTATCCTCATCCTCCTTTTCAAGTGGTACTTGAAAAAGTTGACGAGGGACTGACCAGAGAGGAAAGTGTTTGTTTGTAGACCTTTCAAGCGCGTCCACCACACGCATTCTTTTGCCATAGCTATCAGTGTTACAAAAACCGTTTTTCCTTCCCGTTTAAAGGAAGGTGGCGGAACAATATTCACGATAGACTCGGCTGATAAGTGGGCTCGTCCCACACGCGACAACAGCCGTTCGACGAAGGTCCACAGCTCTAAAATGTCTGGACACTGCACGAGTGCGTGCAGAACGGTTTCGTCGCTCTGACCGCATCTCGGGCAGGTCGGTCCGGTGGTTTTCGAACCGTGTCTGTAGATCTTCTCTCGAACTGGTAGTGCGTCTCGATAGCATTGCCAAGCCAGGGATCTCTGGAAATTATCCATTGGCCCCGGCCCGAACGTCGTCTTGAAAAGGCGGGTTAGGAATTTCTCGTCGACACCCAGGTTTGCCCCGAGAGTGTCGTCAGACCTCCCCTCCACTAGTCCTCTATAGAACGCATTGGTCGTTTGGAAGTTGCACAAGTTTGATCCCGGACGGCAGAGCTGTTGTAGAGCTTGGCGACACTCGCGGTGCCAATCGCCCAGTTTCGGTCTCTTCCTGATCCATGTTTGCAGTTCGGTGAGTGAGACGAGCTGCGGGAAGGCGTGCCTCACAAATGGCGCCCACACCTGTTCACCGTCGTCAATGAAGTTCCAGAGGTGCCGCAGTCTCAGCGCATGTCTGCGCATCATTAACCACGGCATCCCCAGTCCTCCACGTAACGGTTGTTGACAGCAAATGGATCGCCTCACCATCGGAACGCCACACTTCCACAGAAAGCGGAAAAGTATGCGTTCTAGTTTCGTGATGGTGGCATCGGGACAAGGCACGACGGTCAGGCGGTAATCGTTGACTGATGCGATATACACATTAGCCACCTCCACCCGGCCTTTTAGAGATAACTTTCTCTCAGCCCATGTTTGGCTGAGTTTGATCACTCTACTGGTGATCTCGTCCCAGTTCTTATCCATTTGGAGGACTGAACCAGACCCCGAGCAGTTTAACCGGTCCGTCCGTCCAGCGTCCCACTACGGAGTCACTGTTGGACGGTATGGGCTTGCTTCTCCAGGTGCCGAGTAACAAACCCACTGACTTTTCCGGGTTAATTTTTGCTCCTGTCACCGTTTCGTATTCTTTAAGTGTCTCGCCTAGCATCTCGACGTGCTTTTCGCTCGACACTATGACGGTGACATCGTCCGCATATGCAGACACGCTCGTCCCGCAACCCAGCTCTCGTGGGATACCCCTCAGTGTCGCCAGCTTCCGCAGTAGTGGTTCGAGCGTCAATACATACAGAAGCGCCGACAGGGGACATCCCTGACGGACCGAACGCGTGATGTCGAACGGTTTTGACAGGTGACCGTTTACCCGAATTACCGATCGGATGCCGCTATACAAGGCAGCGATCCAACCGCGGAAGACGGGACCAAAGCCAGCTGCCCTGAGGACGGCCGCCAGGTATCGATGGTCGACCCTATCGAAGGCTTTAGATTGATCTAAATTGATCAGCGCCCCACCCATGCCAGGATCCTTAACTACCCTGTCCATGATGTAGCGCATGAGGTGGAGGTTGTCATGGATACTTCTGCCCGGCACGGCGCATGTTTGCGCCCTGTCGACCAGTTTATCGATGACAAGCGCCAACCTCTCGGCTATTACTTTGGCCAAAATTTTCAAATCTGCGTTGAGCAGAGTGATGGGCCTCAAATTATCTATAAAATTCCCCTTGTTTGGGTCTTTCTTCAGCAATGTCACTGCACCTCGGCTCACGAAACCGGGAATTCTCCCGTTTTGTTGCCAGTTGCAGTAGACTGATGCCAAGAGGTCGCCAAACAAGTCTGGCATTTGACAATACAGCTCGTAGGGTAGACCATCCAATCCAGGCGACTTATCCCTCGCGCAGCCCGCCATAGCATCCCTTACTTCAGCAGCTGTGATGGGACCCTCACAACACTCTGCCTCTCCCGCCGAGAGCCGCGGCAGGCCGGTCAGGTAGGCAGTGAAGTCTATCCTGCGTTCCGACCCACCGCTCGCACCGAACAGTCGAGCAAAGTGCTGTTGAAAGGCCCCACACATCCTTTCGGGTTCGAGCAAACTACATCCCTGTTCATCGATTAGAGACCGAATGGTGGCTCTGTTACCGCGTTGCGCCTCCGCCACCCGGGCTTCTCGCGCAGCTTCGATCCCTTCGTTCCTTAAGGCACGCATTTTAGCTCTGACGACGCAACCTTCGTGTTTGGCGTTGAGGTGTTGGTCGAGGGCCATCCTCGCAGCCAAAACGTTGGTTGCGCTGCCAGTTGTAAGTGCCTCTTCTAGTTTCTTAACTAAGTCTCCCTCTACTCTATTTCGATCTATCGCTAGTTCTTTACTAAACCTAATAGATTCCGATTTAATTGCCATTTTCAGGGCAAACCACCAGCGGTTGTTAACGATGGCTCCTGTTAACGCCCTCTTAATTAATTCGCTAATCCGGTTCCTGTAAACCTGCCGCGCTAAGAGCGAAGCGTTCAGTTTCCAGTAACCGGGACCCTGCCTATGTGTCTTATCTAAGTCGAGCGTACACGTCACAAACTTGTGATCTGTGTAGCTGACTATTTGAAATTGTGGACATCCTACACTATCTCTATCCGCTGTCCTACATAGAACTCTATCTAGATACGATCTCGACGATCCGACGCGGTTTGTCCAAGTCCACGTTGGCACGTTCGGATGGTCGAGTCGGAACCTGTCAGACAAATGGAAACGTCTGAGCAGGTCTTTGAGGCACTTACATCCCCTTCTACTCATATTCACTCCCACATAGTCTATATGCGTGTCCAAGGTAGCGTTCCAGTCCCCTACTAACAGTAAAGGTCGTGACGTTCCCAGGAAAACCTTTAGACGTCTAAGGAAATCCGCCCGACTCGTTAAGGACGGTGCATACACTGCCACCAGACGGAAAGCACACCCGTTTGTGCCATCGACGTCCAAGACAACCAGCCTACCCTCCGGGTCTAGGAATATTGGCCTTACTTTTAGGTTCAGACTCTTCTGGAAAAGCACCGCGGTACCACCACCACCCATGTTTGGCAGATAGGAAGAAAAATGAATGTCGAATTGTCCGCCAAACATGGACTTGAGGGCCCGCGGGTTACTGAGTCTGGTTTCACTGATAGCTATGATTTCTATGTTGTGTAACTTGATGTCATCTAGAAGATAGCCTTGCTTCCAAGCTGACGCCAAGCCACGTACATTTACACAACCTAATTTAAGCATAATTCACGTCGAAATTTGTGTTTCATACACAACAGTAAAAGAGACAAGGGAGAAGGTTACTTACTCGTTTCGAAAGTTTTAGCTTCCTCTTCTTTTGAAGTATCTTGGAGGAGGTTTTTGAAGAGTTTCTTTGATAAATATTTTTGGAACCCCCCAACCGCATTCGGAAAGAGGGTTTTGAGTGTGTGGTGCTGCGTTTGTGTGATGTGAACTATTTTGATGTGTTTCGGTGGTGTAGTGCGTGGATGATTGTTAAGCTTATAATCATCTTCAGAAATGTTTGTTTGCGATATGATGTAGTCCATTAGTCTTGTGTTTTTTGTGTCTATCGCTGATAGCATTGTGTGTGTTTTTGTGATGTTGGTGCTGGTTTGTTTGTGCAAGGGGCTTTCAGCGGTTACATATTTCCCTGCTTTGCATGCATTTAATTTTGGGGTTGTTTTTTATCTTTTTCTTTTACTTCCTGTGGCTATTTGCCATTCTGTAGAACTTTCATCGTTAGACGAAATGTCTGACGAATCAGAAGTGGGTAAAGGCAAAGCATTTGGTTCTATTTGTGTGTTTGTCGATGGTGTTGTGGTGTGTGGTGTGTGTGGTGTGTGTGTTGTTGGGGAATTGGGAATAGTATTGGTCTTTTCTTCGTTTTCAGTGGTTGTCTTCTTGGTTGTTGTTCTTGGTGTTGGTGTTGGTCTGTCTTTAGTTGTTGGTGGTGGTGTTGTTTCTGTTTTTGACTCAGGTGGTGGTGTTGTTTGGTTGGGTTGGTTTGTTCGTTGTTGCCGTTCTTTCGTTTTCGCATATAGCTGCTTGATCAGTTGTGCATACGGTGTGTGGGTAATAATGCTGGTGTTTTGGGTTTTTGGTTTTCCCGTGGCTGTTGTTGTTGTTGTTGCTGTTGTTTCGCGGCAGAATTGCAGTCCTTTTGGAAGTGAGCTTCACTGCCACATATGTAACAGCGTGGACGTCTGCCTTCCACCACTACATACAGCCTTTGCGTTGATGGTAACTTTATGTAGGTGGGTATTTTATTTAGTTACTCCTGGGTAATATGGAGAAGGATCTCCATTTTTTTACCCACCCACTGTTGCTTTTCAGAGATAGATAGATAGATAGATAGATAGATAGGTATATAGGTAGATAGATAGATAGATAGATAGATAGACAGACAGACAGACAGACAGACAGGTAGGTAGATAGATAAATAGATAGATAGATAGATAGATAGATAGATAGATAGATAGGTAGGTAGGTAGGTAGGTAGGTAGGTAGGTAGATAGATAGATAGATAGATAAATAGATAGATAGATAGATAGATACATTTCTTTTATTAGCCACATAGGGCTCAACACAGATGGGACAAATACAATGTAGAGCTTTTCTTTGGGGGGGGGGGAGGAGAGAAAGAGGAAAAAAGGGGGGTCGATCAAAAGGGATCGTAGGAAAGAAAAAAGGGGGGAGTTCGATCAAAAGGGATCGGGGAAAAAAAGCGATCAATAGGGATCGTGTATCACAGTAATATTCTCGTGAGGGAAGGAGAGTTTAGGTTTAGCCGTGGAAAGAAAAGCCTACGGAAATGACCACGGTAACCTTGGTCAATATTGTCATTGTTACTGAAGATACTATAACAGTAAGTGACTCTCTTTTGCCTTTTTGTTTTTTTTCTTGATGTTTTTTACTCCTTTATAGGGTTATATTCACACGTGCCATTCTTGCTACATTCACCCATCTTTTTTTTTTTTTGTAGCATTCACTAGACAAGACTTCCCTTTCTACTCACAATTTCCTCTTCAGGTGATACTTGAAGAAGTTGATCAGAAATTGCCCAGAGAGGAAAGTCTTTGTCTCTAGACCTTTCAGACGCATCCACCATACACATTCTTTCACCATAGCCACAAGTACGATGAAAATAGCTCTTCCTTCCCGTTTAAAGGAAGGAGGCGCGACAATATTCACGATAGACTCGGCTGATAGACCGACTCGTCCCACACACGATAGCAGTTGTTCGACGTAAGCCCACAGCTCGGAAATGGTCGGACACTGTACGAGTGCATGCAGAACGGTTTCGTCGCCCTGCCCATATCTCGGACAGGTCGGCCCCGTGTTTCTCGATCCATGCCTGTAGAGCTTATCCCGAACGGGGAGTGCTTCTCGATAACACTGCCAGGCCAGGGATCTCTGGAAGTTGCCCATAGGTCCCGGCCCGAAGGTCGTCTTAAACAGGCGGGTCAGGTATTCCTCGTCGACGCCCAGGTTCGCCCCGAGATCGTCGTCGTACCTTCCCTCCACTAATCCTCTATAGAATGCATTTGTTGTGATGCAGTCGCTCAAGGTTGACCCGGGGTGTTGCAGTTGCCGGAGAGCAACGCGACACTCGCGGTGCCATTCGCCCTTCCTCGGCCTCTTCTTGATCCACGACTGCAGTTCGGTCATGGAGATGAGCTGCGGGAAAGCGCGTCGCACAAACGGCGACCACACCTGTTCACCGTTGTCTACGTAGAGCCGGAGATGTCGCAGTCTCAGCGCGTGTCTGCGCATCATCAACCACGGCATGCCCAGTTCTCCTTTTAACGGGTGTTGGCAGCAAATGGATCGCCTGACCATCGGAACGCTTCCTTTCCACAAGAAGCGGAAGAGGATGCGTTCCAGCTTGGTGATGGTAGGGTCGGGACAAGGAACGACGGTCAGGCGGTAGTAGATGACGGACGCGATCTATGTGTTAGCCACCTCCGCCCGACCTTTTAGGGATAGCTTCCTCTCGGCCCATTGCCGGGCTAGAGTGGCCACCCTTCTCGTTATCTCGTCCCAGTTCTTCTCCGTTTGCAGGTCCGGACCAAACCAGACCCTGAGCAACTCAACCGGACCATCAGTCCAACGACTCACGACGGAGGCGCTGCTTGACGGCATGGGCTTGCTTCTCCAGGTGCCGAGCCGCAAGCCCACTGACTTATCCCGGTTGATTTTCGCTCCTGTTACCGCTTCGTAGTCTTTCAGTGTCTCGCCGACAAGCTCGATGTGCTTTTGGCTAGACACTATGACGGTGACGTCGTCCGTGTATGCCGACACGCTCGTCCCGCATCCCAACTCTCGCGGGATGCCCCTCAGCGCCGCCAGCTTCCGCAGTAGTGGCTCGAGAGTCAATACGTACAGGAACGACGAGAAGGGGAATCCCTGACGGACCGAACGTGCAATGTCGAAGGGTCTTGATAGATGCTCATTGACGCGAACGGATGCCTCTGTACAAGGCAGCCATCCAGCCATCCAGCCGCGGAAAAAGGGAACGAAGCCGGCCGCTATGAGGACAGCCTCCAAGTATTGATGGTCTACGCTATCGAAAGCTTTCGATTGATCTAAATTGATCAGGGCCCCACCCATGCCAGATTCCTTAACTACCCGCTCTATGATGTAGCGCATCAGATGGAGGTTGTCATGGATGCTCCGGCCCGGCACGGTGCACGTTTGCGCCTTGCTGACCAGTTTCTCAATGACAAGCGCCAACCGCTTGGCTAACACCTTGGCCAAAATTTTCAGGTCTGCATTGAGCAGAGTGATAGGCTTAAAGTTATCTATGACGTCTCCCTTGTTTGGATCTTTCTTCAGCAGCGTTACGGCTCCTCGGATCACAATACCAGGAATGCTTCCGTTCTGCTGCCAGTTGCAGTACACCGCCGCCAAGACGTCTCCAAACAAGTCTGGCATACAGTTGTAAAGCTCGTAGGGCAGACCATCCAAACCCGGAGATTTGTCTCTCGAGCATCCCGCCATCGCGTCCCTCACTTCTGCCGCCGTGATGGCACCTTCGCAGCACTCCGCCTCTCTTGCCGAGAGTCGTGGCAGGCTGTGCAGGTAGGCACTAAAGTCCACCCTGCGTTCTCGCTCGCCACTCGTCCCAAACAGTCGAGCAAAGTGCCACTGAAAGGCCTCACACATTTTGCTTGGCTCGAGCAGTTCGCGCCCCTGTTCGTCCACCAGAGACCGAATGGTGGCTTTGTTGGCCTGTTGCACCTCCGCCATCCGGGGCTCTCGCGCGGCTCCGACACCTTCGTTCCTTAGAGCACGCATCCTAACCCTGACAACGCATCCTTCGTGTTTGGCGTTGAAGTGTTGTTCTAGGGCCAACCTCGCCGCCAAAACGTCGGATGCGATGCCACTTCTAATTGCTTCTTGTAGCTTCTTAACTAGCTCACCCTCTACTCTGTTTCTGTCTATGGCTAGTGCTTTGCTAGATAGATAGACAGATAAATAGATAGATAAATAGATAGATAGAGAGAGAGAGAGAGAGAGAGAGAGAGAGAGAGTATACTGAGAAAACTAAAACTGTTTTGGTTACTACTGTAATATGACATAAGTCTTTCATTCTTTATTTTCTTAAAACAGAAATGGATAAGCTGATGACAAGCTTCCACCAGGGAACTGCACCATTTAATGCCACCTTTCAAGTTAGAGTATATAATTCTTTAAGGATGTCAGGTACAGTTTCCCTGCTCCGGACTACTAAATTTCTCCCCGTAGATCGGGGCGAAGCGAGTGAAGTTTTCACCAAAGCGACCCAGTACTCAACAAAAGAGGACACCCCAAGAAGTTACATTGAAGAACTTGGTACCAACTTTATGGAATATAAGAAAGACGATTTTAAAATCGGTCCCGTCGACGTTCAGCTTTCGAAATCATTTAAAGAGCTGAAAGAAATTAAACTCTCTCCCAGCGACTTAGTAGACGGATCAGAAATCGGTTTCATAGATTCAATAGCTATCGATAAGTTTACTGAAAACGAATCGGAAATTGGTATTGATCGCTGGCTCTGGTCAGAATCACGTTATCCCATCACTGTTTATCCAGTCATGCTAAAGGCAGATCCACATAAAGCAGAACGAATAAAAGAAATGCAGAAGTATCGTGACCTCTATAAGTTAAAATACGTAGAGGGCTTCCCTCTTAAGGTGAGTATATATCTGGTATTGTAATAAAAAGATGATTTTAATTGTTTTGTTTTCCATTTATTATTAAACTGAAAATGGTGAGAATTATATGGCTGAGTCTAGCTATGAATTCATCGCTTGCCGGGTAACCATAATACCGATTAGTGCGAATGGGCTCGGCTATATGTTTTGTAAACAAAATTCAAGAGAATATTTTATAATGTATATGAAATAATTTTAGACTTCTTACTCTGGTAGTTGTTATTAGCAATTGAATTTCCCATTACAGTTAAATTCCTCTGGCCAGGAATCGAACCTGCATCGTAGACTTAGAGCAACCAAGATGACAAGATGAAATGTCTAATTTTTTTGAGGAGAAGATTGTGGAAATTCTCCAAAAGACAAATTTTTCTATCCAGGTTGATGATAGCGGAATTCATAACCAAGCTATCCTTCTGGTCTATGTCAGATTCATCCATGAAGATGATATAAGGGAAGAAATGTAATTCATTAAAAGTTTGCCTGAAACTACTAATGGAGAAGATATATTCAATGAAGTAATGCGATATTTTAATGATGAAAATATTCCATTGACTAATTTGATCAACATTGCATCAGATGGGGCTGCAACTATGACTGGAAAAATGAAGACGTTGTTTCTAGAATGAAACCAGTTGCTCTTCATATTTTTTATACACATTGCATTATCCACAGACAGCATTTGGTTGCTAAGAATATTGGAGGACACATGGAAGAAGCACTCAACATTGCCATACATGCAATTAACTTTGTCAAATCAAACTCAGTGACTAATAGATTCTTTATGCAATTCTGTGAAGATGAAGATTTTAAAACCCTATTGCTTCACACAGAAATAAGATGGTTGTGAAAAGGCCTGAGCCTTGGAAGACTAGTGAATTGGTGGGAACCATTAATCAACTTTCTCATGTTCAAGAGTTAGATGACTCATTACAACACCAAGAAACAAGCTGATACAACTAAGAAAATTTTGGAAAGGCTTTCTGAGTTTAAATCAAAAATATTCTACTTGAGTGATATTTTTAAAACAGTGAATCTGCTTAACTTAGGGCTGCAAGGTAGAAAATCAGATTTGGTCACCTATTCTCAGAAGATAAAAGGGTGTATGGGGAAATTAAAAATTTTGGAAAAAAACAGTTTGAAAAAAAAAATTGGCATCATTTCAAAATTTTAACACCACAGCTCCTACATCAGAATGCATTGCTGCATGCATTATCCTTCTTGAAGGTCTTCATGTAGACTTTGAGAGAAGGTACAATGATTTATTAAAGATAGATTATCCACTCTGGTTTGTAGACCTAGAAAATTATGAGCCAGGAGATGAGAATTTTGAGTTGGCTGAAATGTTGTTGGATTTGAAAGAGAATATGAAATTAGGAAGAAGAGTTGAAAAAGAAGGTGTCTTTGCCTACATATCGATAAAGGAATCACACCCGACATGTAGAAGCAAGCATCATTTCTTTCCCTACCACATGGATGGTGGAATCTGCATTTTCAGCTGTTGTAGATATTTTAAGTAGAAAAAGAAATAAATTAGATGTGAACAGCAGAGCAACTATCAGACTAAGACTAAATGAGTTCATTAAAATTATGATATCTTGTATCAGAAACACCAATATCAAGCTAGTCACTAGCTGAATGGACTAAAAATGAACGACTTTATGAAAAAGGATTTTGATATCTTGTGTTTATCTTTGTTTACTAAAATAAATTTTAAATTTTATCTTTTGTTTGCTAAAATAAATTTTAGAGTGTAAATTGACTATTTTGTCTTTTCATTAAGTATTTTAGTGTGAAAATAGAACAGTATAAAGTAAAAGTAGAAGTGGTCCCTAGAAATGTTTTCAAGTAAAAAATGGTCCCTGGAACTGAAAAAGGTTGGGATCCACTGCTGTAAACGGTATGTAGAACTTCAGCTAATCGGAAGCCGTCTAGATGTGCCATTGAACGACGTGTTCCACAGCACTGCATTGTGTTGTAGCTATTGCTGATGTTGATGCAGTGTTATTGAAGGGTTGTTTTGGCTGCTATTTCTAACCCCTTATCTTTGTGTAATAATTCATGAAGATTTTTCAAATGCCCACAAGGATACACACATTATTGGCTGAAGGCGGCGAGATGGTAGAATCGTTAGCGCGCCGGGCGAAATGCGTAGCGGTATCTCGCCTGTCATTATGTCCTGAGTTCAAGTTCCTCTAAGGTCGACTTTGCCTTTCATCCTTTCGGGGTCGATAAATTAAGTACCACTGAAACGCTGGGGTCGATGTAATCGACTAGTCCCCTCCCCCAAAATTCCAGGCCTTGTGCCTATAATAGAAAGGATTATTTTATTAGTTGAAGGTTTCAAGTGACCGGTATTGATTGCTACTTTATATTATCGATCTCCTCCTCTGGAATTAGGAAAGTTAAACTGGATCGTGGTGGCATTTGATGTAAAGACGCAAGAAGACATAATTAAATAACACAATTTCAATTGGAAGGATGCTCATAAGTTAAATAATGTAATCAATTTTAACCATTTTCTGTTTTTACCTGGACAGTTGGAAACATTGCCGGGAGCGGAAAGCGCTTGCATATATTTGGTAAGAGCGAAAGTTTATGTTATATTTATGTTGTATTTGCACATATATGCATGCATGTGTATATATATATATATATATATATATATATATATATATATATATATATATATATATATATATATATATATATATATATATATATATAAATAGAGACATGTGGATGTATGAATAATTTATTTATATGATATAATGAGGTTGAAAGTTTTGGGGATTACTTAATTCCTAATGAGGACCTGACATCCTTGAATTGACTATATATATGTGTGTGTGTGAGTGTGTGTGTGTGTAAATTGAATAGAGTCAACAGGAAGAACTAAATTTATTAGTCTAATTTTTATAACAGTTCAACCATCAGTGCAGTGAAATAATGGAAGCACGCATAATGTTGAATTGAGTATATCAACATGAATCTTACTAGTTGAACAGTATGTTAAGGTAAAATTTGAAGTCCCAATCAACTGAAAATGATGAATAAAATGCTGAATCTACTAACAGTAGTGCTCTCTATCAATTAACAGCATCAAATGCTACGTTTAAGTGTGTGTGTGTGTGTGTGTGTCTGTGCGTGCGTGTGTGTGAGAGAAATAGATAGAGAGAGAAGAAGAAGAAGAAGAAGAAGGAGAGGAGGAGAGACAGGGAACGCGATAAATATACATCTGCTTTTTGTGCTTGTAACTGTATGTATGAGTAAGTATCTATGGGAAATATAGAAAACATGTATCGAATATATGTGCTGTCCGTATCAGTCACGTCTCTTTCCTCCCATGCAAACTTGACATTTCAGCCCTTAAATAAAACGAAACATTTTATTTCAGATAAGAATAGGATTTAGGAAAATTCAACAGAAGGTCCAAGATTGTGTTGCTGGATTAGTAATAAGTACACTGGAGAAGCTAGAAGACTTTGACTTGATTTACACCTATAGCCTACGTCCGCAGCCAAAGGTATGTACTTAGAATCGCTATATTTTTGAAAATACCTCATGTATTTTAGGAGGAACACACCTATTCAAACTCATACATACATACATACATACAATGACTAAATAGAGATAAATTATCCAGGCAGGTACCGCAACATTATAATCCAGGTACCGGCTAATCACACCAATAAGAAGCATCAAGGATCACTTAGGATGAGCAATCTCACTGTAATTCTTCTAATGAGTAAATCCGGGTTCGCTTCGTTGTATTATGAATATTTTCAGGTGTGTAAATCCAAAACAATTACAAAGAATACGGAGATTGATACTTTTTCAAATTTTTCTTTAATCCTTTTTTACACACACACACACACATACACACACACACACACACACACACACACACACACACACGCCTGTATATATGTATGTATGTATATATCGATATTTGTATGTATGTATGTATGTATGTATGTATGTATGTATGTTTGTTGAAGCATGTCTCTAGGAGAAGGTCACTCTGATATAAAACCAAATATGAAGGGAATGGCATTGGACATTTTGGGGATCTTTGGTTTGTGCTAGAGATTACGGCGCTCCCACATCCCTGAGCCTGCGACTTATATTGGCACCAGGCATCTTACTCCGGCTTGTCTCTGGATAATGTCAATAAAGTGGAGAGGGTCTATGAGGTGTTGTGCAAGCCTCAGTGGACCTAAAACTCAGCACAGGCATTGCCGACACCTACTCTTTTTTTCCTATATATATTTATCTTATTTTTAGTATATATTTATCTTATTTTTAATATATATTTATCTTATTTTTAGTATATGTTTATCTTATTTTTAGCATATATTTTCTTCATTTTTAGTATATATTTTTATTTTATATATATATATATATATATATATATATATATATATATATATATATATATATATATATATATATATATATATATATATATATATATATATTATATTCGGAAGTCCTGCGGCGATGGGAAGGTGGTGAAGCATGCAGACCTGACGGGTTGGAAGTATGTAGTCAGCGACCTGCACGTAGGCGGCCCATGCTAGATATAAAGTCGTCTCCTTGTCGCCCAAGACAGCGGTAGGATTCGGTTGCTGCATGGGTGTCTGAGCAGCTCCATTTGGAGAGGGCACTGCTCACCCGGAGACCGGGGAGGTTCTAGAAAAGGTGAACCAAAAATTGCCTGTCTTTCCATATCTGGTCAGTTTAGCGCGACTGACGGATGTCTATCCTGCGCTCGAAAAACAAAGAGTCTTTTATTTATACAATCTGGACGGAACTTAAACATTTCATGTTGGAATGTGCGCACCCTGTTGGACAACAAGAGTGATTGTAGGCCTGAAAGACGCACTGCACTTGTTGCTTGTGAGCTGAACCGTTATAAAATTGATATAGCTGCACTCTCAGAGACTCGTCTAGAAGATGATGGTCAGCTTGAGGAAGTAGGAGGTGGATACACCTTTTTTTGGAATGGAAAGCAGAAGGAGGAGCGCAGAGAGGCTGGTGTTAGTTTTGCAGTCCGATCTGATATCCTTAAGAAGTTGGAAGAGCTCCCTGTTCCTATAAATGAACGTATAATGACGCTACGGTTGCACTTGAAGGGTAAGCGGTTTGTTACTCTAATAAGTGCCTATGCACCTACTTTGACTAGCTGTGATGAAGATAAAACAATGTTTTATACCCAGCTGAGAGCCATACTTAGAAAAATCCCCAATTCTGATAAAGTCATTCTACTGGGGGGTTTTAATGCCAAAGTTGGAACAGACTGGCAAACATGGAACTCTCTAGGATGTTTTGGAGTAGGAAAAATGAATAGCAATGGTCTCATGCTACTGGAGCTTTGCGAAGAACATGGACTTTACATCGCAAGCACTCATTTTATGCACAAAGGTGATCACACAACAACATGGATGCACCCAAGGTCCAAAGTTTGGCACTTGCTGGATTATGTCATCATCCGCAAGCGCGACATTTATGACATTTGTAATGTCAAGTCTTCCATGGATCAGAATGCTGAACAGACCA
The DNA here is from genome assembly GCF_046866305.1 of Octopus bimaculoides. NCBI lineage: Eukaryota > Metazoa > Mollusca > Cephalopoda > Octopoda > Octopodidae > Octopus > Octopus bimaculoides. Next base: position 31,492,705 of record NC_142937.1, read on the forward strand.
CAGTCTGGTGCGAGCAAAGTTCCGAATGGTAATTAGAGTAAAAGAGAGAAGAGGACCAGTCAGCATTCCTCGCCGTCTAAATGTCCACAAGGTATATGATGTTGTGGTTAGGAAAGAACTTCAGACTCGCTTGTCCAGCATTGAAACTACTGCAGCATGGGAGGATTTTCGAGACCACGTTCTACAATGTGCAGCCGAAACCCTGGGATTGTTACTGCCAGACACAGAGACTGGTTTGACGAGAATGATGCTGAAGTTCAGCGACTATTGGTGGTAAAGCGCCATGCTCACAGTGTATTGCTACACAGAGAACTGTCTACTGTGCAGCGAAGTCTAGCACTTGCCCACTATAACAGTGTAAAATCACTACTGCAGCGATCTCTCAGGAAGATGCAGAACACTTGGTGGGAGGATCTTGCTCGTGATGTTCAGGCTGTTGCTGATGCAAATGACAGCAAGAAGCTTTACCATCTTATGAAGCGAGCTTATGGACCTAAGAGCTCCACATCAGCTCCTTTGCTTTCCAAGGAGTCTTCCACCCTGTTTACGAAATCAACAGAAATCACAGGTCGCTGGATCGAACACTTCTCTGAACTCCTAAACCATGAGTCAGTTGTGGATGAAACAGTGATTGATACTATGCAACAAAAACCTATCATTGGCTCCTTAGACTCTTCGCCCTCAATAGATGAAGTAATGACATCAATAAGTAAATTGAATCTTGGTAGGGCACCTGGAAAGGATGGAATTTGTGCTGAGGTCTTGCGATTTGGTGGTAATTACATCACACAGTCCCCTCGTGAACTTATTAGTGCAGTCTGGAGGGATGGTGCAATCCCTAAGGACTGGAAGGATGCAATTATTCTTCCTCTATATAAAGGAAAAGGAGCCAGAACAATGTGTGGTAACTACAGAGGTATTGCTCTATTATCAGCTGCTGGCAAGGTTCTGGCAAATATTCTTCTTACTCGTCTGAATGGGTGTCTCGTAAATGATGTCCTATCTGAATCTCAATGTGGCTTCCGATCTGGTAGAGGGACGATGGATATGATCTTCACAGCAAGACAGATGCAGGAGAAGTGCTATGAGCAGAATATGGAAAAAACAGTAAAAAGAAAAGAAAAAAGACCCAATTTCTCCACAAAAAAACAACAACCAGGAACAACAATAACATTTTATTTTTAAACTTTAGTAACAATCTTCCACCCGAGTTTCGAAACTGCAACTCCAAATCACCATGCAAATACTAGCTACCGACATCACCTACCTCTAGACTAATGAAATTTTACAAACACCACTTGCTGACGTCACCTAACTAGCACTAGACCAATCAAAATCGAACTTCAGCAGATACAACGAAATGACCCTATAAGACAACCAACCAACCGGAACGACTGATGACCGTTCTCCACAAGGAAGCCAACCAGGCAGAACGACAAATTTGACCACCTGAAAAACAAGATGTCACCAGTATTTTAACGAATCAAAAATCAGATCCGCTCGCAGAAAAAAATTATAAATACATCTGATCCCAAAACATATCACTACAAGTGAAAGCTTCTACGGAAAGAGGATCAGAGAAACTGTAAACCAAATTCCCTTTTTTTACTATTTTCATTTCTCTCTTGTTTTTCCCCCTCTTAACTCAGTATGACGACTAACATTAATGAGCTTTGTACATTCAAACAAATTGATATACAGTTTTAATATTACTGACTGGTATGAACATTTAAACTTGTACCTGTCCTAATTCATAATGCTAAATTTGTCTATTTTGAAAATTTTAATTTGTGAACATTGAAACTTTTAAAGATATTTTTCTAATTCATAATTTTAAACTTTTACCATTGATAAACAAAAAAATATTGTTGAAATTACTTAGGTATATATGTAAATAAATGTATTTTAAACAATTACGAGTTTTCCAAATTTAGGTGCATTTTTAACAGCAAATTTGCCTATATATATATATATATATATATATATATATATATATATATATATATATATATGATAAATTCCGATATTTTGCAAAACCAAATTTCTTTCAAAAAAAGACTGATTGGTCAATTCTAAACAATAGAAATCACATGCTCAGGCTGCCGTGCTGTAGGATTGAATTAGGTTCAGCCTGATAGAAAAGCAAGTCTCCTTGCTACACAACTCTGCCTTCAATTCATCATTTATATTTTATGCCCCTTAAAATGTACTATTTGGGTTCGATATAAATATTGTTAATGAAATGTATTGTTTTCGGATTCATTTCAACTCTGATAGAGCAAACGTTTTGATCGAAAGCATTCCAGTCTTGTTCAGGTTGTCTTTTCTTCAGATTTAGTATGTTTTAGTATGTATTAAATCCCATTTTTAAGACGGTACGCATGATGCGTGGAAGATTTAGCTATTACTTTTAATAGATCAAGCAACTATATACAGCATTTGTTCTTTTAGTTGATCCATCGGCCTCTAATCAACAATCACCCTCCTAACCAGGCTACCGTCTACTGCCTTAGCCTCACTTTCGTTATAGTTATACATAATCATGTGATTTCGAGTGCTGTATATCTGAAATGAAATTGGATGGGCATGGTGGGAATGTCTTTGATCATAGGTTTAGTCTGTCAGGTAGATCCATAACAAATGATAACTTTAGCCTATTTTGAATTTCTTGAGTTTCATATATAATTGGCTCTTGTTGTCATTTAGTTCTAGACTGATCGCTATTGAGCAAGCAGAGTATCAAAAGCGTTCCATTCATGACCATTCTGCCAATTTCCCTCAAGTATCTTGTTTGTAGTACTAAATTCTCTAATGTAGTTTTAGTAATAATTTTTTTCAGAACAGTGAGGTCTGGTTTACAAAGACATTCAAAAGTTAAGTTGATAGACAGCAAGTTCTGGTGCGTCGAACAATAATTCTTTATGGTATTTTATAAGACTTATTTACGGTCTCGTTTCGATTACTACCAAAGTCACGATTGCTTTCAATTCGAAATGCAATTCGAAATGCAAATTAACGAAATGCAAATTAACGAAATGCAAATTAACGAAATGCAAATTAACGAAATGCAAATTAACGAAATGCAAATTATGTATTGGTAATGGGTCTTAATTAACTATACCTTTCCTACTACAAATCCTTTTTACGATAGGCACAAGTCTTGAAATGTTGTGGGGAGGGAGATGGTCGTTTTTATCGACTCCAGTTACTGACTGGAACTTACTTTCTCGACCACAAAAAGATGACCTCCGAACGTAAAGCCGGAATAAATGCCACTAAGTATTTTTTCTGGTGTGCTACCCTAACGATCCTGCCAGCTTGTAACCTTCCCCCATTTACAAATAAAACTGGAAATCTTGTTTCTATATTAGAAATCAATGTTTAGTTTTGTTGTTTTTGTCATACATGCAGGCTTCTTCATTTTGGAATGAAAACACGTGGTTTGGATATCAACGTCTTAATGGTTGTAACCCCAAATCAATAAGATTGTGTGAAGAAATCCCTTCAAAGTAAGTCAGCAGATTCCTTATTTAGAACAATTATATATTTAAACAATAATTTAAATATCTGGGGCTCGCTAGACATTAACGAGATCCACAGGTATTAAAACAGTTTTAATATTAATTTCCTTTCAGTTTCTTTTTACCCTTGAACAGATTTTCTAATACAGGAAAAACCTAGACTTTTCTTGTAACTTTTTTTTTAGCATCTAAAGATGCAGAAAAAAGTGGGTTTATTAGAACTGGCAGTGGCAATCACGTGGTTCTAGAATATATGTCACTTAACGTAGTTTTCTAAGTGGAATTTAATAGGCACGAACTGTTTGGAGACTCGTTCTGTATACACACATGTATAAACAAGAAGACATCATAAAGAAGAATAGGAGAATTATACATCTTCAAAATCTATTTATTAAAGTGTTATTCTGAGAAAATGCCAATCCAACACGTGTTTCTGCTGGATAACTGTCCTAGTATCCTTTGATCTAGCATTTATGCGCATTCAGTTGATTCAGTTGCATTACACAATCATCGGAGGCAGACATTGCTATGCAGCTTTGTTCAATTTGGGCGGATGAAGCGAACTGAAAATTCAAGTGTTAGGAAGTCCTTCTTAAAGCATATTCTAGGTGAGGAATCATAAAAATCTCAGAGTACATGACAATAAAAATTGCTTTGAAATACGATGTGGTTATAGTTCTAATAGCACTTAAACATAGAATGACTTAATAAAATTTGAATAAGGTTAATATTGAACCCAGTACATATAAGTAGATAAGTGAACATAAGGCAAAAAGCTCTACAAAGATAATGAAATGTCCAGTCATCATGTCAAACATCACAATAATAAGAATAGTCGCATAATGGATAACAATGTCATTTTAAGTAAATCCCGTACTAAAAGTAGTAATAGATTTATTTATAAAAAAACATACAACAGATATAAAAATGAAGTTGTTAATAAAAACGGTAACCCCTACCCATGAAAAGAAAAGCTAGATCTAGACATATATTATAGTATAATGCAGTCTTCGGAACTCAGATAGTCACAAATATACCTGCAAAATTTTTCGCTGCATTAAGTACACACTTTCCGCCATCTAACAAATACAGTCAGATTTTCAATCGGCACACGATTAGGTTTGCTTTTAATACAAGTACGAACCTAGCCCAAATTATTGTAGCGCACAATTTTAAGAGTTAGAGAATTAACTAATAGGAACCTAGTAAGCACAAATAATAAAACCAATATAAACAGCAGTAATAAAACTAGTAATAATAATAACTATATGGATAAGGTGGAACATAATATGAATGATTCTAGCGGGATAATGAACATCTATTTAGTTAGCAGCAGTAGTGGAAACACTAGAGAACTACGGAAGATAGTATACAGGAGGCAACTGAGCCCAAACTACACTCATCTGAATTAAATGAGTTGAGTAAGGAAATGCAATAATACATCTACTTTAATCTATAGCGAAACTGATAATATTCATAAAGTGATACTTAATATTATAGACAGGGTACATGATACTTCTACGGTAGTAAGCATAATTAGTACTAATAAGCAGTATCGTAACTATAAGAACAAATTAGTATGCCCATTTGAAGGCAATGTCTCATAAAAATGCTTAGTTTTTAGATGCATAGTAACAACTGATAGCACTTCTGATTATTACATATGTTCTTGTTCTGCTTATTTTAAGCAAAGCTTACGTAACTACCTTCGTTCAAAAATGGGGGGAAAAGGAATTATAAGTTTGAGTGAATTCATCTGGATTTTAAAGAATAGGGGTGATATATATGATATTAAATGGGCAATTATTAGTAACACTTCGCCGTATACTGTTGGGAATTCGAAATGTGATCTCTACTTGGAAGAAATATTCCATATCCTTATCTCTAATTGCAGGTTAATGAATCGCGGAAACAAATTAACAGTAAAGTGAGCACACTCATTTAGAAAAGTATTTAAGTATTTTCCAAATTAGAAATCACGGAGTTAAAATTACAGAAAAGTCAACTTTAGTTAGATTTTGGCAAATCTCAGGATAGCGGTGAAACAGGACTGCTCAGGATAGCGGTGAAACAGGACTGCTCCAATACCAACGTTTGATGCGTCACAAGCCAGTCCCAAAGTTTTGTTTGGATCGAAGTGTATCAGAACTTGACTCGATGAAAGTACATTTTTCAAGTGATCAAAAACTGACTGTTCCTCATCTCCCCACTTCCAAATAGTTGACTTTTTCGTAAGGCAATAGAGTGGCTCTGCTATACTGGCTAGGTTTGGGATAAACTTTCTATAAAACTGAACTGAACCTAGGAAAGATTTCAAGCTTGATTCGTTCGTTGGAGGCGGCATCTTTAAGATTGCTTCGACCGTGGATCCCTTCGTGATCCCTTCAGCCGACAAAATGTGTCCAAGGTATTCTACACTTTTCACGGCGACATCTGAGTCCATTGTCGCTTAGACGTGTGAGCAGACACTTTAGGTTGTTTAGGTGACTGTTTGCATCTTTCCCACTGACGAGTATGTCATCCTGGAAGACGGCCACTCCAGGTAGATCATGGGTCAGGTTTTCCATGATCTCCTGAAAGTAACCAGGTGTTGACTTGATTCCGAAATGGAGTCGTTGTTGCAGGAGTACTCCACGGTGAGTGCTGAGTGCGAGTCTGCGTTGACTTTCTGGAGCCAGCTTGATCTGATTATAGGCATCAGCAAGGTCTATCTTTGTATATCCGAATCCACCTCCGAGTTTCTGCATCAGTTCAGCAGGGAGTGGCATTGGATGACGGTGATCAGCAAGTTGGTCATTAATTCCCTCAGAGTAGTCACCACAAATCCGTAGTTTGGGCTTCAGGTTGCTTGAAGCGTGTGCTTTACGAATCGGTACCACTGGCGTTCCGTATTCATTGAACTGGACTGGCTTCCAGATTCCCTTGGCGATGCCTTCTTCGTAACCTTTGGCCAGGTCATCACGAAGAGCAAACGGGACCGGACGTGCCTTGTGAAAGACTGGTGTTGCGTCCGATTTGAACTTCACTTCCAGTTCAAAGATTTTGAGACATCCCAATTCTTGCTTGAAAAAATCTGGGAATTCATCACACATGTTGTGACAATTTTGCTGCAGGGAAACATAGGGCTCACTTGAGGTCTTTGGATACATCACTTCTGCATCTTCCCTCTTGGCTCGGCTGTCTATGCTTTCCAAACCTAGAGCAGTGTCCACAGAAATTCCCAGAGTCTGGATAGCATTTCGTCCCAGCAAATTAAGATCAGAGATCTTGGTGACTATGTAAGTTATAAGATCCTGCTGACCGGTTGTCGGATCCTTGGTTTGACCCATGAAAGTTCCCAGAACAGGCAGGTCGTGCTTGCTGGCAGATTCATAGCGATGCTTGACATCTTGCAGCTTTGGTCTTCCAAGTTGTTTCCAGACTGACAAGGAAACAAAATTGCCTGTAGTGGCAGTGTCCAATTCCATTGTGAACAGTCTGTTCTGAATTGTTATTGGCACAATCAAACTGTGAGTGTCTCGGGAAACTTCACCTAGGATCGCCTTGACTAGCTCAGCTTTTGTGATTCTTTTCGCGGGAGTTTGTGAATGGCCATTGCGTTGCTGATGTTGTTTTTTCCTACACACCGCTTGCAAATGTCCCTTTTTGTCACAAAAATGACATTTGGTTTCCCTGAAAGGACAGTCTGTTGCTTTGTGGGCCTTTCCACATCGGTATCATTTCTCCTGGTTTGTGGAATAAGACTGCTGATGGTTCTTTTGAGGACTCTTATTCTTGTTCTGTTGGACCTTGTAGACTTGTCTGGTTTTGGAACCGTAAACAGTTTCTTTTGCAACCTTTGCTGCATCTTCAGTCTCGATGGCAACCTGGGCAGCACGGGCAAAATCTAGTTCTGAGTCTTTTATCTTAAAAAGCACCTTCAGAACCGCTTCATTATTAACCGAACACATGAATCTCTGTCTCAAAGCTTCATCCTGTGGGTTGGTGATCGACGGAAAATCACAGGTAGCCGCATCCTGACGTATACGTGCTGCCAGCTCCTGAAGAGTTTCGCCTGGCTTCCGCTGCATATCACTCCAAAACTTGAAACGCTCTCTCACAATGAAAAGTTTTGGGTCGAACTGGTCCTTCATGAAGTCAACGATTTCATCCATTGTCAAGTTGTTGATATCTTTAGGCGGATTTTGTTGGGTAGCCAGATTAGCAAGTTGTTTGTAAATAGTGGCAGTCTGATTGGTCAGGAACACTTGTGCCATGCGTTGTTCAGGTACAGCATTAGCAGCCACAAACGTGTGGAATCTTGACCAGTAATCAGGCCATAGTTCTGACGTTCAATCAAATGCAGCAAATGGTGGAATCGACACTGTTGTCGAAGCAGCTGAAAAATAGCCACTGGAATCTCCTTCAACTTGTCGAGCACCAAACAGTTTTAACAGAGTGTCGATATCTCTCTTATGTTGTTGCATTTGCTTGTCCATTTGTTCCCTAAACAATTTAATAAGTTCTACTGTCTGTTTTTCAGCCATTGTTATTACGATGAATAATTTTACGGTAAAGTAAGCATGTAATCCTATCGGCGACGCCAATAAACTCTGCTGTATTCCTCTCGGGAGACTCGCAGAGAAAAGACAACGAGTTGTACAATTTAATTATTACATTTATTATTCAATTACATACAAAGAACGCACTCACAGAAAGTTCGATGCTAATAAACAAAAGTCATGTCCGCCATATATATCAATGACATTTTACTACCCCAGTCATTCAAAACAACAACAATGAAACAATGAACTCAGACGAACCACATTTCCAACAGTCCATATAACAACACACACACACACACACACACACACACACACACACACACACACACACGCACACGCATACACACACACATACACTTAAGCACAAAGACACACGTGCACACAAGCATACATGCACACAAGCATACATGCACACAAGGGTGTATGGTAATATATCTACCCAGCTACACGTCACCCTTTGCTTTTTGGAATGTATATCTTCGTACGTTGACAAATATGCATCGTTCTAAAAATAGCCTTTGAATTCTTATCATATGTGGATTCATGTTTCTATTCATCCTCAAACTAAATGCTAATGACTCACGGATAGTTGACTCCCATTTATTTATCTTTTACTCCCCTCTACCCCATCTTTCACCTGCCTCCCCTTCAGTTCCAGTGATGGATTGGATCTGTAGTCTTCGAATCAGCTTTCTGCTTTCTGGTTATGTATGCATATGTATGTATATGTATGTATATATATTTCAGATGTGTGCTCCCATTGCATTATTTATGCTGAATTCAAACGATGATTTGACACCAATTGCAATACAACTGCGACAGGACAAAGGACGAGAAAATCCTGTAAGTGTTCCTAGAATAATTTTATTTGTTTTCTTTAACAATTGCTTTTGTGTATATTTTAGTTTGAGATTCTTTCGGTTTTGTTTAAAATTCTCAGACTCAACAACCTCAACAAACCCGTTGATACCTAACTGTCAGTGCAGTGATTTTCGATATTTATCACTATTTCGATAGATCTAATGAAACAATATAAGCTTGTGCTACCATCACTTCATTGAATGGATTAAAGCTTAAGTATTTATTTACTAAATATTTGTTTCCGTCAGCAGTCTTAATCCTCACCGACATATTAGCCAATGCTATGAAACATCTTTAGACGTCAAACGACAGTGTCACTCTCTATACTGTACATCAATATTCTCATTGTCACTTTTATTCTTTTGCTTGTTTCAGCCAGAGGCTGGGGCCATGCTGGAGCGACGCCAATCAATGTTTTGGGGTCTCCTTTCGGTACTATTTTTGGTGAAGAAAGGAGTTGGACGAAGCTGCTCTTCTTTGTGCCTCCTGTCACAATGTGGGCTCATCTGGGGGTTCAGATAGAAATTTGTTCAGGTGCTTTTTGAACGTTTTCACATCTAACCCTTGCAGATCTCTTAGGTTCCTTGGGAGGATGTTAAACAGCTGTGGTCCCCTGAAACCTAAGCTGTTGCAATACTGAGTCCTTATCTGAGATGAAGAAAACTGTATCTTTGGCAGTATGCAGTGCCGTCCAGTTCGGTGGTTGGTATAGCTTTTAATAGTTGAGAGCTAGACCTTCCAGGATCTTCCATGTGTACATCACAGCATACTTTTCTTGCCTTCTCTCCAGGGAGTAGAGCTTCCGTTCTTGTAGCCTTTCTCAGTCGCATCACATCTGTTTCACAGAGTCAATCTTTGTGTAGTGGCGCTGGATTTCCTCAAGTTCTGCCACCAATCTGACGCTCTACGGTGACCACAGTGAGAAGCAGTAATCCAGACGACTGAGGACAAATGTCCACCATAGGAGAAGCAAGGGATCCTTATTTCTGGTTCTGAATAATTTAAGAATCTGTCCAGTTACTCGCTTACACAGTGTTGCCATCCTGGCAATATGCACTAGGAATGTTGCATCACTATTCATGTGAAAACCAGAAGTTTATCATTTAAGTATATATGAGCATGGTTAGATGTGCAGAGCGTGGAAAGTTTCAAGTAAATATGTGAAAAGCATAACAAATAACCGAGGAGCGAAAATACAGAGAAAATATAGTAGTTCGACTGATTATCTTTCAGCAAACAAAAGAAAAGAGGGAAAAGAAAAGAATAAGTTTCTTTTCTTTGAAGAAGAAACAGGCCGAAGCGCGAGAGCGATCCTACTTCATCACAGTTTAAAACTGATAGTTTATTACGTATATTTCTTGTTGCTGTTCTGCTTGCGTGTTTTTTTAATTTCTTCTTTATATATATATATGTATATATATATATATATATATATATATATATATATATATATATATATATATATATATATATATATATATATATATATATATATATATATATATATATATATACATATATATATATATATATATATATATATATATATATATATATATATATATATATATATATATATATACATATATATATATATATGTATATATATATATATATATATATATATACATATATATATATGTATATATATATATACATATATATATATATATATTTATATATATATATATATATATATACATATATATATATATATATATATATATATATATATATATATATGGGAGAATTTACGAAAAAAACAACAGACGAAGACAGGTGGTGTAAACAACAAATGGATGTATTAGTTTAACGCTCGGGAATAGAGAAAGTCTTTAACGTTTCGAGCTACGCTCTTCAACTGAAAAGAAATAAGGAGAGAAACAAGGAGAAAAAAAAGGAGAAAAAAAAAAATATTTGTGTGTGTGTGTGTGTGTGTAAGAAGGTATTTGTTACCGAGATTTTTTTTTTACTAATTTTTACAGGAGAATAACTCCTTTTGTTACAATTCATTGAGAAAATCAACTTCCCATGAGAGTTGCATGTCTATTCGACCATGCTGAATGTCTGCATATGCGTTGATCTGGTTGTCTATATTTCTCTGTGTTCCAATAAATTTCATTTCGATGTTCAAATATTTACTTATGAAATATTAACATTCTCTACTTTCTTTTAGGTCTTTCTTCCTACAGACGATTGGGGCGTTTGGACTCTTGCTAAAATTTGGTACAATATGGCTGATGCCAATTATCATCAATCTGTTGTGCACTTGGGTATTATTATTATTATTATTATTATTATTATTATTATTATTATTATTATTATTATTATTGTTATTGTTGTTGTTGTTGTTGTTGTTGTTATTTGAGTTCAAATTCTGCCGGGATCGACTTTGCCTTTCATACTTTCGGGTTCGATTAAATAAGTACAAATTACGCACTGGGGTCGATGTAATCGACTTAATCCCCTCCCCAAAATTTGAGGCCTTGTGCTTCCAGTGAAAAGGATTGTTATTATTATTATTATTATTATTATTATTATTATTATTATTATTGTTGTTGTTGTTGTTGTTGTTGTTGTTGTTGTTGTTGTTGTTGTTGTTATTTGAGTTCAAATTCTGCCGGGATCGACTTTGCCTTTCATACTTTCGGGTTCGATTAGATAAGTACAAATTACGCACTGGGGTCGATGTAATCGACTTAATCCCCTCCCCAAAATTTGAGGCCTTGTGCTTCCAGTGAAAAGGATTGTTATTATTATTATTATTATTATTATTATTATTATTATTATTGCCTGGAGATGTATTACAGTGTCAGTTGTTCACTACCAGTGAACTAAGGTAACACCCCTTATTTTGCAAGCATCATCCGGTGTATTCGAGCGGTTTCCAAGCAGTGCTGTTTTCTGCAAGTGCTCCACCCTTATTGCAGCCCCTATTTGTTCTATGTACTTCTCAAGATTTTTATTCGCTGTTCCCAGGGCTCCGAATATTATTGGTACTACTACCATCTTTTCCATCGACCACAACTGCTTAACTTCCCAAGCTAACCTGTCATATCTCTCGACTTTTCTTTCTTCCTTATCGCATACCTTGTTGTCAGCTGGGTATGCTATATATATGATCCAGCATAGTTTGTTTTCTTTCTCAATTAAAACTATGTCTGGTTTCCTATTCTCTATCTCATGGTCGCAGTGAATCATAAAATTCCATAGGATCTTTGCATTATCATTTTCGATGATACTTTTGATTTATGTTCGAACCAATTTTTGCTCTCTCAAGTCCATACTTGTTGCAAAGTGTCCAATGGACAATCCTTGCTATATTGTCATGACGTCTCTTATAGTCTTTCAGGGCTAGTGGCGTACATTGACTAGTAATATGCCATGCGGTTTCACCGTTTTGTCCACAAATTCTGCACTTATCATTTTCCGATGTGTTGTCTATTCTGTATTTCATGTAATTGCTTCTTAATGCTTGTTCTTGGGCAGCACAGATTAGAGCCTCCGTTTCCGGTTTTAAATCACTTTTAGTAACCCATAGCTATCTTTTTTCTCTGTCTGTCTTATCTTCAACATCTCTATGAAATTGACCAGGCATTCTTTTCTTTATTCACCTATTTTCATTTTCATTCATTCTCAAGTACTTGTATAGTGCTTTATCTTTGCAATCTTTCGTCCTACACAAGCCCGACCTTCTTACTTCCAACAATAGCGGTTCTGTGGCATTTTTTACATACCGTGCTATGTTGTTTTCTTCTGCTCTAATGCTGTGTTCACATCCAATAAGTCCTCTTCCCCACTCTTTTTCTTGGTACATACAGTCTGTCTCTGTCACTTTTTTGGTGGAGTGTCCCATATCTAGTTAGAAACTTTCTTGTCTTTCTGTCTAAGCTGTTTAGTTTGTCTGCTGTCCATGCGATTACTCCTGCTCCACTTCTAAGTAGTGAAACGGCTCAAGTGTTGATAGCTTCGATCTTATTCCGTCCGTTTAATTTCGACTTAAGGATCAGTCTCAGTGTGCACAAGTACTCCACCTTAAATTTTTCTCTTATTTCTTTCTCCATCAATTTATCCATTTCCAAAATCCCCAAGTACTTATAGCCCATCTCTGCTATTTGCTTCATAACCTCCCCCGACGGTATCGTTAGCCCGTCCATACATTTGATTTTACCTCTCTTCAAGACTTCACGCCACACTTTCTCAGTCCAAACTCCATTCTGATATCAGCACTGAAAGTATACACCATATTAACGAGGGATCTGACTTGGGTTTCATCTTCACCATAAAGTTTGATGTCATTCATGAATAACAAATGATTGACTTTTTGCTGGCGGCTTTTGAATACATACCCAGCTTTTGCTTTCCTCAGAATCAGTGTTAGTGATATCAAGTATAGTACAAAGATCAGTGGGGACAGGCAGTCCCCTTGGAAGATGCCCCTCCTGATTCTACTGTCCCTAAACTTCTTCTGTATGCTGTCAGTTCCGTCATCCAATTCGCCATACTTTTTCCAAGCAATCGCTCAACATTCGATGCAATTCCAAATAGGTTCATACACTCCATAATCCAAGAATGTGGGATCATGTCGTACGCCACACGATAGTCGATCCATAACATGGCTAAGTTACTTTTCCTCCTCTTTCAGTCTCTAAGTACAGTTTTGTCTATCAGGAGTTGATCCTTGGTACCTCTACACTTACGCTTTCAAACCTTCTGCTCATGTGACAGGACTCCATTTTTTCCAGATGTTCGTACATTGACTCTGCGAGTATTCCAGCCAATAAGTTCCACATAATTGGCAAACAGGACATCGGCCTGTAATTGTCTACCTTATTGCCTTTTTCGATGTTTTTCAGGCACAGCACTGTCCTACCCAATGTCGACCAATCTGGTGTTCCTTGTTGGGTTGGGCAGCTATTCATGCATGACATTCACCAAATCTTTTGATCCAGTAGCCTTGAACTCCATCTGGTCCCGGGGCCTTCCAGTTGCTCCTTTTTTTTGCTGATTTCCTTCACTTCCTTAACTGAAATTACTATTTCTGCCTGTTTTGGACAGACTACTGTTTGTTTCAGTTCTTGTAATCATTCAGCATTCTTCTTGTGCTCCTTGTCTTTGGTCCAGGTGTCAATCCAAAACCTTTGACTTTCAATGTTATCGGGTATCAACTTTTCACCTGTACACTCTCCAATTATCTCTTTATAGAATCTCTTCTGATCTACTCTAAATAACCTGTTCTGCTGGTGACCCTTCATTCTTTGGTCGTACCTTACCATCTTTGCCTTCTTTGCAACGAGGCGCTGTTTCAATTCCTCCACTACTACTTTCAGGCCCTTTCTTTCAATATTATACTTCCTTTTCAGCGCTCTGTGTATTTGTTCGCTTTTAAGCTCCCCTTTCTCTTTTCGGTCTAACACAGAGATTTCCTTCGAGAGCATGTCTAACTCTGCCTGGATTCTTCTTTTCCACCATGGATCTTTTCTTTTGTCACTCCCATTATATTTCTTTTTCTTGACATCAACACCCACGTTTTCTGCTACAACAATACTTGCTGCCTTGATCAAATCATTTGTTTCTCTGATGTTGTTTGTTCTGATGTATTTCAGAATTTCATTGACATTTTTCGTTTCTTGTTTTAATTTCCATCGATCAACCTTTTTAAGGTTGCAAATAATGTCGCTATCGTTCTCCTGTTGTCTTGCTTTTATTCTGTCGTAGATTGCCTTTTGTTCATCTGTCACGTCGCTATTAGTTTTATCGTCTTCTTTTAGATCATCTATATGTCTCTCATCATTTAAGCTACCACTGCTCCTTCCCTGTGCTATGGGATTACTCTTATTAGTAAGAACTGTATTTTCATTGTTATCACTGCTGCTATTGTCCATGACCCGTCTTTTGATAGCGTCGAGCTCTACTTCTGTGAACCAACAATTTTTTCTTATTGTTCTAGCTTGATCACATAGTCTCTGTTCTGTGAATTGAAACAATCCCTTTTCTCTCCAATAATCATACATACATTGTCAGCAACCCCAAATTTGAGCACCATTTTCATCTACCGGGCTGCTCAGGTAGTAACACTCTATGACAACAGCATTAATTTGCTTGCTCCATCTACGCCGTGTGTGGTGATCCCTTTCTGGATATCGACAGGCTGGAGCCAGACCAGAATCCCTGAGCCTACCGGGTGTAACGCTGTCAACATCATTGGCTTCAGTTTCATTACCACCGTTATTCACAATATTTTGTGTTTTCATTGTCACTCATATGAGGTATCGACTATCAGGTTGCACAATTACCAGTGTTTTTATTGTGACACCATCACTAGATGTATCATTATTAGCCCATAAGGAGACTCCACCCGTTTCCTTTCATTATTATTATTATTATTATTATTATTATTATTATTATTATTATTATTATTATTATTATTATTATTATCACTGATATCACTGATATTATTGTTTTTATGTGTAGTAGCAGCAGTGGTTTCAGCAACAGCAGCAGTAGCGTGGGTGGGGGTAGTGGTAAGGGTGGTAGTTGGGCCTCAGATTCCTGTGCTATCATAATAGTAGTAATTGTAGTGTTAATTTAGTGATAGTAGTATTTAGTATTAGCAGCTGCAGCATATTATTATTATTTTTATCACATCATTATCACCATCACCACCACCACCACCACCACCACCACCACCATTGTTTTAGGGAAAAGTTGGGTAGCAGTTTGGTGAATAGTTCATAAACTACAGGTCTATAAATAGATTCAGCAGGTCTATAAATAGATTCAGCAGGTCTATAAATAGATGGTGGAGAGGTCAGCCATAGAGACAAAGGACTCTTCGCACTCTTTAGGTCAGCAGAGGTCAAATGTGTTTACTACAACCAGTGGATACCGGGAGCGCTGCCTTGAAAAGAAGCAATCCGACCTGTTCTATTTGTAATTACTGGTAGAAAAAAACAATAATAATAATATAATGATATACCCACACACATTCTGATATTCACGTCGTTGAACTTTTGAATTTCGGAATTCAATTGTGTTGTTGCTATAAAAAGTGTGGTTACGTATTTGGGTAATGTATTAAAGTTTTTCATATCATGATCATGATCATGATCATGATCATTATTATTATTATTATTATTATTATTATTATTATTATTATTATTATTATTATGATTATGATTATGATTATTATTATTATTATTATTATTATTATTATTATTATTATTATTATTATTATTCATATACACACAACAGATTAGACTATTGGAAAACAAAAAAATCCTAACATCGGGCTACAACAAGTTGCCTCAGATGCCAAGAACCCTCCTAAATATCCTAGCTGTCCCTTATAATATTGTTTTCTGCAGCTCTACTAAACTAGGTTTTATGCCTATTTCCTCTGTCCATCTGTTCAGATCTTTAGGGATCCACCTATAACTACTGGGACACATTTTACCCGCACTTTTCAAAATTTGGTCCTGTGCCCTTCCAATTTGGTATTTTTCCTAACATTTTATTCATTAATGCACTAGTTAATCTTAAATCTGGCTGCATTTCACTCACTACTTCTTTAACAATACTGCACTTTCTTTAACCATACAGCGTTTGATTTATCCCAAATATTACTCCAGAACTTTCTCGCTTTCTCTGCATTAGGTTTCTCATCTTCAGTACTTCGTTCTCACTATTTATTTGATTATAAAATCTCCTCTGATCT
The DNA here is from genome assembly GCF_046866305.1 of Octopus bimaculoides. Classification (NCBI taxonomy): domain Eukaryota; kingdom Metazoa; phylum Mollusca; class Cephalopoda; order Octopoda; family Octopodidae; genus Octopus; species Octopus bimaculoides. The sequence continues at coordinate 31,509,348 of NC_142937.1, forward strand.
GTCTCAAATAATCAATTCTGTTGACAATGATCTACTCTTTTTTAATATCTGGAAAACTTACATGCTACTGCTATGATATGTTGTTTCAACTCTCTATGACTGTCCTGATTCCTTTCTCTTTGCCTAAGTATCTTTTCTCAACGGAAGTTTTGCATCTTGTTTTCAAACTCGTTCAGTATATATTATTGCCAATAAAATTCGCAATACATACATACAAATATGTATAGATAGGTAGATAGATAGATAGACAAATAGACAGACATACAGACAGACAGATAGATAGATAGATAGATAGATAGATAGATAGATAGATAAATAGATTGGTAGATAGATAGATAGATATCTTTTTATTATTGCCACACAGGGCTAAATACATAAAATGAACAAAATACAATGTAGAGATTTTCTTTGGGGGGGAAGGGGGGGGGGGGTTATTTCGTTCAAAAGGGATCGCGGGAAAAAAAGGGGGGTTCGATCAAAAGGGATCTCGGAAAAAAAAAGGTGGGGAGCCGATCAATAGGGATCGTGTATCACAGTCAATGTAAAAAAAGGGGAACAGATTAGGTTTATCCGTGGAGAGAAAAGCCTACGGAAAAGACCACGGTCACCTCAGGCTTTTTTTTTTAAGAAAAGGTACATGAAAGTAAGTACCTTCTCTCTTTTTGTCTCTTTTTGTTACAAGTTTATGCTTAAAATGGTGTCGTCTTTCATACTTACCATTCTTGCCACATTTACCCATTTTTTATTGAAACTTTCATTCGACAACACTTTCCCCTCTATCCTCATCCTCCTTTTCAAATGGTACTTGAAAAAGTTGACGAGGGACTGACCAGAGAGGAAAGTGTTTGTTTGTAAACCTTTCAAACGCGTCCACCACACGCATTCTTTCGCCATAGCTATCAGTGTTACAAAAACCGTTTTTCCTTCCCGTTTAAAGGAAGGTGGCGGAACAATATTCACGATAGACTCGGCTGATAAGTGGGCTCGTCCCACACGCGACAACAGCCGTTCGACGAAGGTCCACAGCTCTGAAATATCTGGACACTGCACGAGTGCGTGCAGAACGGTTTCGTCGCTCTGACCGCATCTCGGGCAGGTCGGTCCGGTGGTTTTCGAACCGTGTCTGTAGATCTTCTCTCGAACTGGTAGTGCGTCCCGATAGCATTGCCAAGCCAGGGATCTCTGGAAATTATCCATAGGCCCCAGCCCAAACGTCGTCTTGAAAAGGCGGGTTAGGAATTTCTCGTTGACACCCAGGTTTGCCCCTAGAGTGTCGTCAGACCTCTCCTTCACCAGTCCTCTATAGAATGCATTGGTCGTTTGGAAGTTGCACGAGTTTGATCCCGGACGGCAGAGCTGTTGTAGAGCTTGGCGACACTCGCGGTGCCAATCGCCCAGTTTCGGTCTCTTCCTGATCCATGTTTGCAGTTCGGTGAGTGAGACGAGCTGCGGGAAGGCGCGCCACACAAACGGCGCCCACACCTGTTCACCGTCGTCAATGAAGTTCCAGATATGTCGCAGTCTCAGCGCATGTCTGCGTATCATTAACCACGGCATCTCCAGTCCTCCATGTAACGGTTGTTGACAGCAAATGGATCGCCTCACCATTGGAACGCTACCCTTCCACAGAAAGCGGAAGAGTATGCGTTCTAGTTTTGTGATGGTGGCATCGGGACAAGGCACGACGGTGAGGCGGTAATCGATGACTGATGCGATATACACATTAGCCACCTCCGCCCGACCTTTTAGAGATAACTTTCTCTCGGCCCATGTTTGGCTGAGTTTGATCACTCTACTGGTGATCTCGTCCCAGTTCTTATCCATTTGGAGGTCCGGACTGAACCAGACCCCGAGCAGTTTAACCGGTCCGTCCGTCCAGCGTCCCACTACGGAGTCACTGTTGGACGGTATGGGCTTGCTTCTCCAGGTGCCGAGTAACAAACCCACTGACTTTTCCGGGTTAATTTTTGATCCTATCACTGTTTCGTATTCTTTAAGTATCTCGCCTAGCATCTCGACGTGCTTTTCGCTCGACACTATAACTATAGCGGTTCGAGCGTCAATACATACAGAAGCGCCGACAGGGGACATCCCTGACGGACCGAACGCGTGATGTCGAACGGTTTTGACAGGTGACCGTTTACCCGTATTACCGATCGGATGCCGCTATACAAGGCAGCGATCCAACCGCGGAAGACGAGACCAAAACCAGCCGCCCTGAGGACGGCCGTCAGGTATCGATGGTCGACCCTATCGAAGGCTTTAGATTGATCTAAATTGATCAGCGCCCCACCCATGCCAGGATCCTTAACTACTCTGTCCATGATGTAGCGCATGAGGTGGAGGTTGTCATGGATGCTTCTGCCCGGCACGGCGCATGTTTGCGCCTTGTCGACCAGTTTATCGATGACAAGCGCCAACCTCTCGGCTATTACTTTGACCAAAATTTTCAAATCTGCGTTGAGCAGAGTGATGGGCCTGAAATTATCTATAAAATTCCCCTTGTTTGGGTCTTTCTTCAGCAATGTCACTGCACCTCGGCTCACGAAACCGGGAATTCCCCCGGTTTGTTGCCAGTTGCAGTAGACTGATGCCAAGAGGTCGCCAAACAAGTCTGGCATTTGACAATACAGCTCGTAGGGTGGACCATCCAATCCCGGCGACTTATCCCTCGCGCAGTCCGCCATCGCATCCCTTACTTCAGCAGCTGTGATGGAACCCGCACAACACTGCCTCTCCTGCTGAGAGCCGCGGTAGGCCGGTCAGGTAGGCACTGAAGTCCATCCTGCGTTCCGACCCACCGCTCGCACCGAACAGTCGAGCAAAGTGCTGTTGAAAGGCCTCACACATCCTTTCGGGTTCGAGTAAACTGCATCCCTGTTCATCGATTAGAGACCGAATGGTGGCTCTGTTACCGCGTTGCGCCTCCGCCACCCGGGCTTCTCGCGCAGGTTCGATCCCTTCGTTCCTTAAGGCACGCATTTCAGCTCTGACGACGCAACCTTCGTGTTTGGCGTTGAGGTGTTGGTCGAGGGCCATCCTCGCAGCCAAAACGTTGGTTGCGCTGCCAGTTGTAAGTGCCTCTTCTAGTTTCTTAACTAAGTCTCCCTCTACTCTATTTCGATCTATCGCTAGTTCTTTACTAAGCCTAATAGATTCCGATTTAATTGCCATTTTCAGGGCAAACCACCAGCGGTTGTTAACGATGGCTCCTGTTAACGCCCTCTTAATTAATTCCCTAATCAGGTTCCTGTAAACCTGCCGCGTTAAGAGCGAAGCGTTCAGTTTCCAGTAACCGGGACCTTGCCTTTGTGTCTTATCTAGCGTACACGTCACAAATTTGTGATCTGTGTAGTTGACTTACACTATCTCTATCCGCTGTCCTATATAGAACTCTATCTAGATACGATCTCTATATGCGTATCCAAGGTAGCGTTCCAGTCCCCTACTAACGGTAAAGGTCGTGACGTTCCCAGGAAAACCTCTAGACGTCTAAAGAAACCCGCCCGACCCGTTAAGGACGGTGCATACACTGCCATCAGACGGAAAGAACACCCGTTTGTGCCATCGAGGTTCAAGACAACCAGCCTACCCTCCGGGTCTAGGAATATTGGCCTTACTTTTAGGTTCAGACTCTTCTGGAAAAGCACCGCGGTACCACCACAACCCATGTTTGGTAGATAGGGAGAAAAATGAATGTCGAATTGTCCGCCAAACATGGACTTGAGGGCCCGCGGGTTACTGAGTCTGGTTTCACTGATAGCTATGATTTCTATGTTGTGTAACTTGATGTCATTTAGAAGATAGCCTTGTTTCCAAGCTGACGCCAAGCCACGTACATTTACACAGCCTAATTTAAGCATAATTCACATCGAAATTTGTGTTTCATACACAACAGTAAAAGAGACAAGGGAGAAGGTTACTTACTCGTTTCGAAAGTTTTAGCTTCCTCTTCTTTTGAAGTATCTTGGAGGAGGTTTTTGAAGAATTTCTTTGATAAATATTTTTGGAACCCCCCAACCGCATTCGGAAAGAGGGTTTTGAGTGTGTGGTGCTAGGCAGATAGATAGATAGATAGATAGATAGATAGATAGATAGATAGATAGATAGATAGACATATATATATATATATATATATATATATATATATATATATATATATATATATATATATATATATATATATATATATATATAGAGAGAGAGAGAGAGAGAGAGAGAGAGAGAGAGATAGATAGATGGACAGATAGATAGATAGATGGACAGACAGACAGACAGATAGATAGATAGATAGATAGTTGTGAACTCGAGTCAGGCTTCCTATAAAACAACCTAGATATTAATAAATTAAATTTATAGAAGACTAGAAGTAGAAACCTATGAAAGCATTGCTCCATTATGGTCACCCCTATAACACTGAAGCCAGTAAAACAGCAAAGAACTATAAAAATGTATATTAAATCGCTTATCGCAGATATGATGTAAATTACAAGATCAAAATAATATTCTTTTTCAGGTTTAACCCATATGCTGATGCAAATTGTCAGTGTTCACATGCATAGGAATATATGTCCGACGCATCCAATCTACAAGATTTTGGCCCCTCACACTTATCTACTTATGGCTATCAACAAGTACGTGCTTTTTATTTCTTGTTATTTTAATGAATAAGTACACCGTCTTCTAATAGATATTTTTGACTTTTATTATCGGAGATGTACCTGCGTAGCAGATGTTTTGATATGATGCGCTGAAACTAAAGCAATTTCAGCTTGGAAGGCCATTCAGAAACATAAAAAACAGTTATTTGTAATATCATTCCTATCACTACTGCCACCATGCCACCACTACCACCATGACTGCATCTACCATTTCTACTACTGCTCTCTCCCTCACATAGGATTGTTGCAGACTTTTTTCAATCTCCATCAGTGCTGTTTTTAGGTGGGACCTTTCACTACTTTTGGAATGTTAGTTGAAGCGATTTGCAACCTTCATCCGTCGTCTCATGAAGATCTTCCTCTCCCTTGGGATCTTGTTCCTTTTTGTGTTGGCATTGTGCTCTGGGACATATTTCTGGCATATGGTTTGCATAACAGACATGAAATCTTCTAGTTTCATGCCAATGTCTGGTGTGGAGAGACATTTCGGCCATTCCTATCCGAGGATCTCTTTTTGGACCGATTTCCAGTCTGCTCTGTGGAAGTTCAGATTGGAGAGATTTTGGGTGCTTCTTTTAGGCTGTATGTCTCTGGCTACTTTTGGTCCATACATAGACATCTCTATTATGTTATGATCCGTTACTAATGTCGGTGTTACTTTCACATCATGAACGATGTCCATATTGTTTGCAAAGCAGAGATCCAAAATGTTATTCGCCCTAGTTGGTCTGAGTACAACTTGCTCCATGAATAGGGCATTTGTGAGGTTGAGCAGGGACTCCACCTGTGCTTGCTTGCAATGAGTCATTCCTGAGAGCATGAGACCTTCGGGCCATTTGACGTTGGGGAAGTTGAAATCACCCATAAGAAATATGGTCACGTAGTGTTCCAGTTTCATGAGGATTTCTTTAATTCTTGTGAGGCAATCTTCAAACTTGCCTATGTGGTTTGGGGTATCCGGTGGGCAATATGTATTGGATATGACTATATTGTGTTGTCTTATGTTGCTTTATGACAGAATGAAGAATGTGGGGGAAAGGGAGAGACGGAGTGAGAAGAGGAGGAAAAATGAGAAGCATATGAGGGAGAATGTAAGACGAGAAGGGGAGAGGTAGATGTAATGGGAGACAAAGGAAGGGAGAGAGAAGTGAGAAAAGGAGGAAGATATGGAAGAGAGAGGGAGAGAGGTATGTGTAAAGAGAAACAAAGGGAGGGAGAGAGAAGATATGAAAAAGAAGGAGAAGGGAGAGAGAGGAAGAGGAAGGTATGAAAGAGAGAGGGAAGGAGCAGGTAACGAAGATATGAAGGAAAGAGAAAAACAACAGGTATAGATCGAGTGGGTTGCTGTCAAAAAGATAAAGTGAAAAAACGATAGTGAAAAGAAAAGGTTTCGTAACGAATTCGCTGCCGTAATTCTTCTCCTCTCTTCACTGTTCTCTCTCTCTCCCTTTCGCTCCCTCACTCTTCCTCCTTGACTCTCTCATTGGTCAACCGTGACCAGCGGCTATCTTTCTTTCTTCTCCCTGCCTTACAAGAGACGACACACATTTTTGCCTGTCTCCTGTCAAAGCTCGTTTCTCCAGCGTTCACCACTTCGCCTCGTTATGGCTTAACACCCCTTACCGTTTGTTTTTACTGTTTTCTTCTTACTGACCTGTTTTTATTACCACTTTAAATCTTCGCAAATCCCAAATTTTATTTAATTTGCTTTGCGGGAACGACTGTTTTAACGAAGATGCGTCTTGTCCCTAACGTTCGAAACGCGGAGTAGATAAAACAGGGGACAGCTGATGAAGTTCTTTATGTTGCTTGTCTCGTTTCTCTATTTGTTTCTTTCGTTATTCGAAAAAAAGTTCGTTTTCCATGTTTTTGTTTTTCCTGTTCTCGTTTTTCATGTTGTTCACGTTTTTTGACACCCTGTACCCATATATGCATGTGTATATACATATATATATAGGTATGTATACATACATACATATATATATATATATGTATATATATATATATATGCATATATATATATATTATATTATATTACATTATATTATATTATATTATATTATATTATATTATATTATATGTATATATATAAGAAAGAAAAGAAATGTAAAAGTCACAGAAAGTTTGTATAATAAAGTTCATGGTGATATTAGGACCATATTACATCATTACATCATTACAAATTAAATAAGTACCGGTTTGTAATGATGTAATATGATACTAATATCACCATAAACTTTATTATACAAACTTTCTGTGACATTTACATTTCTTTTCTTTCTTATATACCTATCCCACGTGTATACAGAACTTTCCATTCTCCACGTTTCGATTGTCTTTACGTACAAATTTCGCCGAGGCCGACTTTATTTGGCTGGACAGAAATTGTGTGTCATCCCAAATGATAGATTCTTTTACTTATTTTACTCTCTCTCTCTCACTCCCTCCATCTCTCTCTCCCTCCATCTCGCTCTCCCTCCATCTCTCTCTCGCTTTCACACACACACACATGTCATATTAAAGAACCAATAATTTACATAATATACATATGTAATTTCATATCTTCTAGTTTCTATGTATGTGTGCGTTTATGAGTTTGTTTAAGTATGCACGCATGTATGTCTGTATGTATGTTCAACAATCACTCTCCTCCCCAAGCAAGCGTGATGGAGTTCACCCACTGGGGGCAATGAGAGTGGGAGCCCCCTCTGTTGTCACAACAGGAGAGGGAAAGAGAACCTACGGCACTGAAAATATTCGATGATGTAGACTCGTTCTTCTTTTCGAGTTTATGTTGTCCATGTGAAAGTCCTTTCCCCACTAAAAAAATAATGATGCACAGGCATTGCATGAAAAAAAATCCTATCACAAAATGGCTGGTCGTAGCCTTCGCATGTGTGGGACTTTCGGTCAGGCAATGGTGATACTTGAACAGGAGTTTGCAGCCATCATGTACGTACGTGTGTATGTATGTATGTATGTATGTATGTATGTATGTATGTATGTATGTATGTATGTATGATGATGGATAGATGGATGTGTCTGTGAATGCTTGTTTGTGTATTCATTCATAAAAATATTCCTCTCTACAGTATTATTATGTGAATTAATACATTTTTCTCCTGAATCTATATTTTTGTAGTTTGGCATTCAAGGAACTTATAGCCCCTGGAGCCTGGGTCGACCAAACAATGACCGTTGGATCGGACGGAATGATGAAATTGCTTTGTAAAGGGTAAGGTATATGCTGAACGCGTGCACACACACACGCGTACACACACTCACACGTACACACACACACACGTACACACACACACACGTACACACATGCACACACACATACGCACATACATGCACATAAATACTCAGCCATCTACCCCCATAAATATTTATTTAAACACGTATGTATCTACATAAATGTAAGCATATTTATTCATTTATATATGTGTACACACATGTTTATATATCTATGTGTGTGTGTGTACACCCACACCTATATCATATATATATATATATATATATATATATATATATATATATATATATATATATATATATATATAATACAAAGAATATATATACATGTATACACACATATATGTACATACTTACATCTACATGTGTATATACATATATCAGGGTACAGGACGTTAGAACAATAAACTACAGACAACGGAACGAACACATAGGAAAACGGAAAGCCCCTTGGAATATCCCTTCATCAGCTGTCTCTATTCTATCTAGACGTTTCGAAGACCAAACAGGACGTACTCTAGAATAGTCTCTTCCTGAGTAGTGGATCAACCAACTACACAGAGGATTCCAAGGTGGCAAACACAAACCAAGACAGGAAAAAATGGACAGTGAAAACAACATTCAAAAGCCGTACGGCCAAACGCAAATCTGAGGTAGAACGCTAGTAGTTCGTCTTGCCTTCACAGCGGCTGGAGTGAAAAGAAAGCTGACCACAGGTCACACGAGAGCAGAGAGGATGGTGGAGGGAGGAAATGGAACAAGGAGGAAGGGACAGAAGCAGTGAAGTAGAGGCCAGGACAGAAGGGTAGATAGGAAGATAGAGGAAGACAGATAGATAAATAGATAGAGAGGATGGTGGAGGGAGGAAGTGGAACAAGGAGGAAGGGACAGAAGGGTATAGCAGTGAAGTAGAGGCCAGGACAGAGGTATAGATAGAAAGATGGAGGAAGACAGATAGATAAATAGATAGAAAGATAGATAGATAGATAGACAGATAGATAGATAGATAGATAGATAGATAGAAAGATAGTCACGTCAGAATAATAGTAGACTTACTTGTAAAATAGGACGTGTGCGTTCAATAATGTAATAATACAAAGAATATATATACATGTATACACACATATATGTACATACTTACATCTACATGTGTATATACATGCATATCAGGGTACAGGACGTTCTTCCTATCTACCCTTCTGTCCTGGCCTCTACTTCACTGCTTCTGTCCCTTCCTCCTTGTTCCATTTCCTCCCTCCACCATCCTCTCTGCTCTCGTGTGACCTGTGGTCAGCTTTCTTTTCACTCCAGCCGCTGTGAAGGCAAGACGAACTACTAGCGTTCTACCTCAGATTTGCGTTTGGCCGTACGGCTTTTGAATGTTGTTTTCACTGTCCATTTTTTCCTGTCTTGGTTTGTGTTTGCCACCTTGGAATCCTCTGTGTAGTTGGTTGATCCACTACTCAGGAAGAGACTATTCTAGAGTACGTCCTGTCTGGTCTTCGAAACGTCTAGATAGAATAGAGACAGCTGATGAAGGGATATTCCAAGGGGCTTTCCGTTTTCCTATGTGTTCGTTCCGTTGTCTGTAGTTTATTGTTCTAACGTCCTGTACCCTGATATGCATGTATATACACATGTAGATGTAAGTATGTACATATATGTGTGTATACATGTATATATATTCTTTGTATTATTACATTATTGAACGCACACGTCCTATTTTACAAGTAAGTCTACTATATATATATATATATACATATATATATATGTATATATATATATATATATATATATATATACATGTATATATTTATATGTGTATACACACCCAGACGCATGCACACATATATACATTATGTATACATATATATATACTCATAAATATACGTGTATATATATGTGTACATACATTTACTTACATATGTATATGTGTATGTATGTGTAACACATGCATGTATGCGCATGTTTGCATATATGAAGAATTATATATATACATATATATATATATATATATATATATATATATAATATTAGGGACAAAATCCAAAATTACAGGTAAAAACTCAATTAAAATCAATTTATTAAAAAACTTAAAATTAAATTGAGTTTTATAGATTATAATATATATAAAAATATATAAAGTTGTAGTATATTGTCAACTTAATGTGACAATCCCAATAAGGGAACACACTACTGCCGTTTAGCCCTAGGAAGCTGGATCGCTTCCTGTCGGCCTTGACACAATTACTGTGTCCTTAAGTTTGCGAGGGGGAGACAAGCTCCTCCACCCAGCCTAGCCAGCATTCAGGGACATGTTTCTGAGTCTTTGCTCGTCATCAGCCTGAAGTAGCTTGGCAGCTGGATAGAGAAGCCTGTTTCGCCTTCGCAAACTTATGTAAATCATAGTGAAGTTTATTCACTGATCAGCAAAATTAGAAATATAATATTTCTAAATCTCTCAGACAGATTTAAGCAGTAGTGGAGCGATAAAGTTATAGTATATTGTCAACTTAATGTGACAATCCCAATAAGGGAACACACTACTGCCGTTTAGCCCTAGGAAGCTGGACCGCTTCCTGTCGAAAAGAACCAATTTTCAAGAACTCATCGATGAAAATCCACTATCACATATAGAAAAATTAATAATTAAAAGCACAATAAATGAGTATAATATAAAACAAAGTAAATATCATAAGATAAAGATAGTAAAATGACTACACGTGTTTCATAACTAATTTTCAAATAGAAAGGAAATTTAAATCGATTAAAATCAATTAAAATTATCGAAAATAAATTCTATTCAAAAATACAGCTAATCGTCAGGTCGTAAATAGAACAATAATCATAATAAATAAATATATATATCAACCAACAATAAGTACCAAATGAATTTATATAAAATACTTATTTTATAAAGATAGAAATATTATTAAAAATATCAAAATATCAAAATAATAAACATTATAATAAAAAATATTATTAATATTTGATTAATAATTAGTCTTTATTGTTTTTTTTATTGTCTTTTTTTTAAAACTTAAGCCCCAAATTTTGTTCCACATACATCTTGGTGGCTCTCCGAAATCGACTGTGCAGAGGTTTCTCTTCAATCTGTTTAACGTACTCTCTCTAAGTTTCATTCTTGCCCTATTGTTAGATTTTTCTTTCTAGATTTTACTTCATTTAGAACTGCTTTGTCTATGTATAACAGATCATGCACACCTCTAGCCTTCTTCCTACAACCTTTCTGTTCTTCACCTGCAATCCTAAACGGGAGGAAATAAAATCTAACCTTTTTCAAAGGTTGCATCTTCTGTTATTGCAGTTACCCTCCTCAATGGGGGAAGAAATGTTCATTCCATGTTCAAGATCTCTCTAAACTTTGCAATGAAAGAATCTCAAATGTGCAACATTTCCAAAAAAACTTTGTAATGGCAAGAATTCTCCAACAAACTCGCCTCGTTGTTTGGGATGAGTGTGCTACGTCACATTGTGGAGCTCCAGAAGTACTTGACCGTACCCTCCAATACATAAAAAGCAACGGCGCGTTCATGGAAAGAGTAGCAGTTCTTTTCGTCAATCGTTGGCAGTTATCCACAAAGGATCAAAAGCAGATGAGGTCATTGCATGCTTTAAAAAAATCGTACCCTTGGAGACATGTGAAAAACTTCATCTTACAAGCAATATCAGAGTACTTCTACAAGGGGATCATACAAGCTTCTTAAGATTGGTAATGGGATATTAACATTCAACTCAAGACTTCAGCTACGTGAAATTACATGCAATCAAATGATACTTTCTCTTAGGGATTTTATGGATAAAGTATTTCCTAATTTATCTGTCAATTACACAGATGTAAAGTAGCTATGTGAAAGAGCTATACGAGCTCCAACTAATGAAATGACTTTTCGATCAATTGACAACAATCGATCAAGATCAGGTTGTTCAATATCCTGTTGAATTTTTGAACACACTTAAACCCAATGGGACGCAACCTCTTAACTTGACATTAAAACCGGGTGCTCCCATTATGGTGCTTAGGAATCTTGACCCACCTCGTCTGTGGTAGTCAGAAAGGAGAAAATATCTTTATACCAAAAATTTCAGATGTTCCATTTGAATTTAATCAAACTAAGTTTTGGTATTTCAATTAACAAATCTCAGGGTCAATCCCTCAAGGTAGTTGCACTTGATGATCTCTACTACATGCTTCTCCCACGACTAATTCTATGTTGCTATTGCTTACTCGCGACTTGGAAGCAGCAACTACTTATCCATTTGGACACCAACAAAAAATTATACAATGAATATTGTCTACCCCGAGGTGCTCCAACATTGACAAATTTTCAATTTGAAATACTATTATCATCACAATTTGGATATTTTTTTAATAAAAAATATAGTTATTTTGAATTAATTATGAGAATATATCTTTATATTTATTGTTTACTAATATCCTTAGCTGGACACTAAACGAACTATCTAAAATAGACAGGAAAACAAAAAAAATAATGACAGGATCTAGGATGCACCACCCAAAATCTGACATAGAAAGGCTATATATACAACGTACAGAAGATGGTAGGGGGTCTTATACAGCTGGAAAACTATCATAAAATAACCACCATAGGACTGCAAAAATACCTACTTCAGAAGCAAGGAAAACTAATACAAATAACCACAAAACACGAGCAAAAAAAAGACTGTTTTCAGTATTTAAGGAAGCTGACAAATACAAACAAGAAATCATACTACCTAATAAATACGAAGAAGAAGAAGAAGAAGAAGAAGAAGAAGAAGAAGAAGAAGAAGAAGAAGAAGAAGAAGAAGAAGAAGAAGAAGAAGAAGAAACAACAAAAGCTATAAAATAAATGAAATCCAAACTAAAACTAGAATAGCAACGGACCATGATAAAACGATGGCAAGAAAAGCCCCTACATGATAAATACTGGGCTAAACTAAATGCAAAAGAAATAGACAGAGAAAAGTACCAGTGAAACACTGGGTCGATGTAATCGCTTAGTCCCCTCCCACAAAATTTCAGACCTTGTGCCTTCAGTAGAAAAGATTATTATTATTATTATTGTTTGATTCAGGCTCGGTCTTATACCTGGTAGGACTTATGTGGGCAGCGAGTAACTACCTGTAACCTTCGGTATCCACTAGTTTTCAACAGTCTTTCAAGTGCTTAGAAGAATAATTTTCAGGAATATCAAAAATATTTTTAATGACATACTGTTGTAATATTTATATATACGCACATATATACTTTTTTCAGACTGCAAGAATGGGACTTTTATCGAGATGGAATTCCAGCTAATGATTTTGCAAACCGAAAAGTAAGTAATTTTTTGTTGCTTATTATTTTTGTTTAACCCCAGGTGTCGTCCGTAAATAATAATAAAAAAATGTAATTTTCTATGAGAAATAACTCGACTTTTAGATCGACAATTCTCCTAGTCTCTACCTATCACCATCAATCTGTTTGTATTTACCATGCTCTTTGATCCTCACTCTTACTCGTATATGTATTAATTCTCACACATGGCCTTCATTTTGTTTAAAACCTGGTCTTCTATTGCTTACTTTTATTTTATGATGCACAGCTTATCACACACAAAATGCTTAGCTTCCAAATCCTGTTTTCCGATTGGATTAAAATAATGAAACTTTCAACCTCTGTAACATTTTCTTAGATATTTCTGGAATAAACGAATCACCCTAAGGAAGGACTATGTTGAAAAATAAACCTCATTTGGTAACATTCCACGAGAGTACCTTGATCACTCTATGAACCTTTCAGTAGACCTTAGTATTTTCGTACATATGATATAAACACATACACATATGTTTCTGGGTTGTAATAAATAAGTTATGTATTACATACACATCTATCCTGGAGTACATAAAACGTTATTCCATACACTCAACGCTTGCAAACTAAATATACAAATTCATATTCATAAAGGATTTCTTTCTACATGAAAGTAAGACGCAGTCAGTCTCTTAGGCAACTTGGCATGAGGTTTCATTATTAATAAACAATTCCTCAGTAAGCTTAATGAAGCATAAAAAGAAAGCAGGTTTGTCTGACGCATTTTATCTATGTGGATATCACTCTTTGCTCTCATATTTCAGGTTGACGATCCGAAACTTTTGCCCAAATACTATTTCAGAGATGATTCGCTTTTATTGTACGAATGTATATACAAGTACGTGTCCAGCTATATAGATATCTACTATGGTAATTATATTCGTTTATTTATTCCATATCCGATTTCGTCCCTCACATTAATGTGATCTGATAGAAAACTACCGAGCCAAGAGATGAGAAACTAATGGAAATCTTAGGCAAGAGGATTCCACTGAAGATCTGCATACCAGACGCGGTCCAAAGATTTGCTAACGTCTATGACGAAAACATTGCTTTCACCAAATTTTTCTAAGGTGACAAGCCAACGGAAGCCTAAATAATTTCACCTCGAAGTTTTCTAAATCTTTTTAAAATTCCTCTACTCTGTCTCCGAACATCTCAGGATGTGAACGTGTTCTACAATCACAAATTTTAAGTGATGTGGAGCTGAGCGTAAATGTTATAAAATACATACAACTACAACCAACCGTGTTGAGCGCTTCTTTCTTTCATCCGTCCATTAATATTTCTTGTCCCCGGTTCGATTCGGGTACGTGATGTTGATAAACTACAGAAATGGCGAAATATCAGTATCCATCGCTCCCGAATGCGACCGGGGGACGAGTTATTTCACCTGTCTATGACTTTCAGATGTTTTCACTCTCAGTGTTAAAAGGGAGTCGTCCCCACAGCGCTAAGTCAGAGCATACAGGTGAACAAGCAAAACACATCCATTGAGTATGTGCGGTCGATAATGTTCACAACACTAGCGCTGCTTTTAATTCATTATTCTGTGTGTGTGTGAGAGAGAGAGAGAGGGAGAGAGAGAGAGAGAGAGAGAGAGAGAGAGAGAGAGAGAGAGAGAGAGAGAGAGAGAGAGAGAGAGAGAGAGAGAGAGAGAGAGAGAGAGCATGTACCAAATTATGTGGAAAGAATCGGGAATTGACTGACAAATTTTTGTAGGAGGTCAACTGCCTCATACACCTAAGGAGCTGAGAGGAATGTGTCTGTTCTCTCCTGCAACTAATAATCATATTCTCCATATATTTATAATTTCAGGAAATGATGAAGCTGTTGATACGGACGAGGAGTTACAGGATTGGATAGAAAATGTATCCGTACCAACCAAAGGTGGATTGAAGGTATTTCGTGTTCATAATTCTATACAAAGTAAAATCTAGTTGCTGCTGCTGCTGCTGCTGCTGTTGTTGTTGTTGTTGATGTCAATATTGCTGCATGACGTTGCTTAGTCCTATAATGGCTCTTTAGTTTCTTTTTTTGTTTTTGTTTTTTGTTTTTCTTTTTACAATGGATTGTAAAATAATTAGAATAACAGAAAATATACCTTGGTGTTTTTTATTTTTGGCCCTTAATGATCTGAATTCAAATCCCATGGAGGCCACCTTAAGTTTTAATTATCTTAGAAGTGGATTACACAATATAGTCGTCAACTACTTGTTGTTGGTGTTGATGCGAATTAGAATCTCTATAAAACATTTTGGATATGAATCAAATTATAAAGAAGAATAAGACAAAATTGATGGAGAGATTCATTAAGATTGAAGCGTAAGTGAGCGATTAGAAGGAGATTTGACTCCTGTTTCTGGTTAGTCAAGCAACCACCTAGAATATAAGAGAAATGTTTTATTCAAGTTACATTTCACATCCACTTTCACTTTCTTCTTTTCTGGTAACGTTTTTCCGATTTTTGGTCATTTAAATTTTTAACTGGACAGTATTCATATTAAAGAAAAGATGCAATAAAAGGAATCTATCTATTGATCTATCTGTCTGTCTGTCAGTCCCTCCTTCTATCTACCTGTCGTTAGCTAGCGGCATGCCTAAATACCTACTTGACTATCTATCTACAGACCTACCTATCAACTTCTCTTTCACTCTCTATATATGTGCGTATGCGTTGCGTTGAGTGTGTTTATTGAAAAGGTTAAGAGGTTTCACATGAGTGATTTTATATTAAAATCAAAAATAAAGAAAATATTTACATTTTCATTAAAATATCTTGTCGGTTTCAATTGTTCTAAAGTAAAAGGAAAATAAATTGAATTAATTCTTTTAAAGGGAGAAAGTAACAAGAAGACATACTTTCACAATTGGCAATAATGTGGCTAAGCAGGTCTTGTGCTTAGAGTAGAAAAGTAAAGAAAAAAATGTGGCTAAGGTCTTCAATTTTTTTGTTTTGTGCATTTTAAAAAATATCACACAATGCTTTACAAAATCTATACAATTAATGAATATCTTCAAGAACTTGTTATTCAGAATTTAGTTAAATTTCATAATTGTGTATGATTAATAAAACAAATTTTCTATTTCTTGAAAATTTACAACTTAAAAAGAAAATCTAAGCGAAACAGATCAGAATTCTTTTTTTATCCGAAGTTTACTCTGAAGTGAAAAAGATTGAGAAACACTGCAGCAATGTGTGATTTGAATAGATTAGGCTGTTAACTTTAGCAGATCGAACGATTATGTAGACTTTTCCTAATATCATTAAATAGTTAAATACAGTTGAATATAAAATATCTTCTATTATCTGTTAAAGGGTTTACCAATGAAAAATGGTAAGGGTCACGTGTCTTCAAAGGAGGACTTGAAATGGATTGTGTCCGTAATCATCTTCACCCGCAGTGCGTCACACGCTGCTGTCAATTTCCTACAATATGAAGAATATGGTTTCCCTCCAAACTATCCATCAATGCTGAGGACGCCGCTGTTAAAAGACAAAGTAAGTTTCTCTCTCTCTCTCTCTTTTTTTTGATAACATTTTGTGTTAATATGTGATAATAAATGATAAAAAAATATGTAATAATATATGATAATGTGTGATAATGAGTAATAATGTGTTAATCTATGACAATGTACAATAATATGTGATATTAGGAGAATATCTCTTAATATGCGATAACATGTGATAATGTGGTATGATAAGGTAGGAAAGATGGGGAAACGAACGACAGGACCATGGGTTTGGGTGAGCATAGTATGGATTCAAATGGAGGTGATGAAGGGCGGAGCAAAGACTGCGGGAGTAGTAGTAGTAGTAGTAGTAGTAGTAGCAGCAGCAGCAGCAACATAATATATTGAGAAAGTAAGAGTCTGAGAAGTGTTGGTTTGTGATGTCTCCTCCATTAGGTGAATGGTTTTATTCTGGATGCAGTCCAAAGTTAAATGTCCGCGTCTACACTGGGAGGTGTCTAGACGACCTTAATAGCTGAGCATACGTGAGCGCGGGCGCGCACACACACTCAGAAATATACACATGAACACAGACATATCGTAATCCTGTTTAAATTGTTGTTGTCTCATTCCTTTCCCTTCTTTCTTCTGTTCTCTCTCTCTCTCTCTTCTCTGTCACCGTTTCCTTCTCTTTGCACACTATCACCTGTTCCCAGCATGCATCTCTTCCTTATTCTTTGTCCAGTCTGCCTCTCCCAGAGAAACTGTCACTTTCTGTACCGCATTACTATATCTCCTTTGTTCAAGACTGCTGTTCATATGAATTACTTTAGCATTCTTGTCCTATCGTTGCTCATGTGTTCTGTTATCTTGCAGTATTATATATATTGTAAAAGACTAATGTTTTGTTTTCACTGTTCCAGTCGCTAAGACACAATATGGATCTTTGGGGTTTGACGGGCAACATTTTTTTTGTAGTGTTTTTGGTACCGAAACACTTTCAAACTTCGAATATTTGTATATTTTGTGGTATAGAACAGATAAAAAATTTTGTATTCGAAGTTATTTTATGTAAAAAATTGTCGTATTTCGGTAATTTCAACCAATCACTGACGTCTATTGAGGTGAAAACAATTAATGCCGTAACGGTGTCATGGAATCTTTTCCCTTGAATAAAATTAGTCCCGTTGTTTGTCAACAACTACCCGTGTTACTACTCTTATTTATGACATCGTTCGTGCGTTTGTACTAGTTTTAGCTTTAGGGTTTTAGGGTTAGGGTTCGGGTTTTAGAGTTAGGGTTAGTTTTAGGATTACGGTTAGGGTTATGATTATTTTTGCCATAACCTTAACTCTAACCCTATAACTCATAACCATAACCCTAACCCCAACCCTAGCCCTAAACCCTTACTAGGGAATAATGATATAATTAAACAGGGAATAACACACTTGACACCGAACAGCAGTAACTGTATTCAGCTGAATAGACGTCAGTGATTGGTTGAAATTACAGAAATACGACAACTTTAACATGAAATAACTTGCGATGTACAATTTTTTGTTAAGAAGGTTAAGAGAAGAAGTTTTATATGACATATTCTACCAGTGTCCCAAGTTTGAAAGTGTTTCGTTAAGAAAACAAATGTTGCCCGTCAAACCCCAAAGATCCCACAATATATTTCCATCAGAGTGTTTGTCACATTTTTCATTTACCATCAATCCTTGTCAACCATCACTCATAAATTGTTGAAGAAACTAGCGAGTCTGTTCTAAGGTACTGAAATCAGCAGGATCTGTAGATAGACACCTGATGAGGGGTATTTTTCCCTTGTTCCATCTGTTGTGTAAATTTTCACTGTGTTTAATTTCATTCTAACACACACACACATACATAAGCGAGAATGTGCGCTAACACACTTTATAGACTTATTTTACAATGTGTCCCTTCAATCAATATCAAACCCAAAACTTGAAAGCTGATAATATTATTTTCCCAGAAAACTATTCAATAACGCATGAGTTGATAGGCTATATTCTTTTTTCATTTGTTTCATTGTTTCGTATATCAGACCCCCAGAACAGAGAAGGACATCGTAGATGCCCTGCCTGAGGTAAAAACGATTCTCAGTGTTATAGAAATCACAAGGACCCTGAGCGAAAGAGCAACTAATCCTCTGGGGAATTTCGATGTACAGTACATTTGTGAACCAGCGGGACTTCAATGCGTTGCCGAGTAAGTATTCATATCCGATTATGCGAAGTATGTGATATGTGATAATGTATAGTAAAATGATAATGCATGAATATGCGTGTGATAATATGCAATATTAGGAAGTATCTGAAGGCAGAGAGCTTGCAGAATTGTTAGCATGCCAGGCGAAGTGCTTAGCGGCATTTCGTCCGTCTTCATGTTCTGAGTTCAAATTCTGCCGAAGTCGACTTTGCTATTCATCCTTTCGGGGTTGATAAAATAAGTACCAGTCGAGCAATGGAGTTGATGTAATCGACTTACACCCTACCCCCTAATTTGATGCCTTGTGCCTCCAGTAGAAAGGATCATTATTATTATTACTATTATAAAGGTGGCGAACAGGCAGAATCGTTAGTACGCCGGACGAAATGATTAGCGGTATTACGCCCGTCGTTACGTTCTGAGGCAATGTGATAATTTGTGATACTGAATGATAATATTGGAAAATAAATATCCGCTTGCTAATTAAGGAACAAGAGAGAGGCGTTGAGCTAGAAGCCACGAGGAGATGAGCTTTGGCCACCTCTACTGAATCACAAACAGGAGCGGGTTATGGTTCAGTGTCGAAACATCTGATAATCGTTGGATACCGTCTGATGACATCAGTTCCTCTTGGCCAAAGCTCCATTCACTTTGGTGAGGGGAAAAGAAGCACCTTCTAGGTATTATCAATAATAAAATGCGACATATGTTATTTTACAGGAGGGCCCAAAAGTAGGTATACAGTCACGAAAAAAGAAAACTCTTATAATACTCATTTATTTTTTATCAATAATAATAATAATAATAATAATTATAATAATAATAATAGTTAGCCTCATTTTTTAAATATTTTTATTGTCAATAATCATAATAATACATTTATTATAATTATAATAATACTTTTATCGCAACTTTTAATTTGTTTTATTAAAATAAATGAGTATTGCACATGTTTTCTTTTTTTTTTCATAACTGTATACCTCCTTTTGCACACCCCACCCCTGTATCTGTAATAATGTGTATCGCCATAGGATTAATTGGGATATGTGATAAAGGGTGACAATATGTGGTTTTGGTAGAATATCTGTTAATAGGCAATCATAGGTTGTGTGATAATGTGCTAATATGATGTAACATAGTGGAGGCGCAATGGCCCAGTGGTTAGAGCAGCGGACTCGCGGCCATAGGATTGCGGTTTCGATTCCCAGACCGGGCATTGTGAGTGTTTATTGTGCGAAAACACCTAAAGCTCCACGAGGCTCCGGCAGGGGATGGTGGCGAACCCTGCTGTACTCTTTCACCACAACTTTCTCTCACTCTTACTTCCTGTTTCTGTTGTGCCTGTAATACAAAGGGTCAGCCTTATCACGCTGTGTCACGCTGAATATCCTTGAGAACTACGTTAAGGGTACACGTGTCTGTGGAGTGCTCAGCCACTTGCACGTTAATTTCATGAGCAGGCTGTTCCATTGATCGGATCAACTGGAACCCTCGACGTCGTAAGCGACGGAGTGCCAACAACAACGATGTAACATATAAAAGGTTGTGGTCAAGTCTAAGTCGATGCGAAAATACATCAAGAAATAAACACTTGGAGAGCTTCATTCATTATTGATGAAAAATTTTCTACAAATTCATTGAAATGAGACAATAAAACAGTGTCAAATTGAAATCTTATTAAATATAAAAGTATTGTCTATAAACAAAGTTTAATTTATGTTGCAGTCATTGTTGTTATAACGTGTATTTGTTTATATCTTTCTAGTTTTCTTTCTTTCTCGTTTTTTTTTTTTTTGGCGATCTTTCGATACTAGTACGCAATAACATCTGGTCGTTGCGCGCATGCATAATGATTGCATGATCGTATAGTGTGTTTATGTGTTTAAAGTTTCAGTTCGGATGGCACCTTACTCACTCGCACCTTGGCCACACGTTTGCTGCAGTACGAAGGCAAGAGCACCCATTCCTCTGTGGAGTGCTTTATTGCTTCCTCCTCCGTCGTGAAGCGCACCTCCACAGTGGCGTATCTCCTCCCTATACTGATTACATGATCGTATAGTGTGTTTATGTGTTTAAAGTTTGAGAACTGTATGCATCCGAGGGGGAGAAGGTTTGAGTTTCTATTTAATGTTGTCTTTTCATATTTTCAAGTCATTTAAACACATAAACACACTATACGATCATGTAATCAGTATGCGTGCGCGCAGAAATTTTGAAAACTTTTCAACAAGGTTTTTTTTCCTTTCAGACATTATCTAGTCAAAGCTTACTTCCATTTTAATCTTCTTACACCTGAAATAGAGTCATATAAGTTAGCTATGTTAATTTTTTTTTTAATTCAATCATCTTTTCTTTGTTCGGCAGTATAATATTTTCATTTTGTTTGTTCTGTCATAAGATTCATATCACCCATGAACACCTACCTCCTTTTGTCATAGGCCTGCTTATTCAGTGCTGATCTAGAGTAAGCAACCACAACCAAGCAATGCTGAATCATGTTTAGGCAAAGAAAATTATCTATTAAACTGTAGTTTAATTATGTGATCATACTTTGAATGTGTAGTTGTAATTTCAAATATAGAGACTGACGTAATATCATCATCGTTTAAGGTCCGCTTTCCATGCTAGCATGGGTTGGACGATTTGACTGAGGACTGGTGCAACCGGATGGCTACACCAGGCTCCAATCTAATTTGGCAGAGTTTCTACAGCTGGATGCCCTTCCTAACGCCAACCACTCAGAGAGTGTAGTGGGTGCTTTTACGTGTCACCTGCACGAAAACGGCCACGCTCGAAATGGTGTCTTTTATGTGCCACCCGCACAAGAGCCAGTCCAGGGGCACTGGCAACGATCTCACTTGGCTTGCCGGGTCTTCTCATGCACAGCACATATATATATATATATATATATATATATATATATATATATGGGAGAATATACAAAAAATAACAACAGACGAGGACAGGTGGTGTAAATAACAAAAGTATATATTAGTATGACGCTCGGGAATACGGAAAGTCTTTGACGTTTCGAGCTACGCTCTTCAACAGAAAGAATACGGAGACAAAAAAGGATGATAAAGGAGGTTTACAAAAGTGGAAAAGTTCAAAAGTTTTTTAGACGTCGTGGTATATATATATATACATCTTATTTCTACAGTTTACTTGTAAACTTTCCATTGTTAAATCTGTACTTTTTAAGTAATCTTTGTATCTTATACTGTTTTTGTATTATTTCAGAGCATCAGACAAGATTGATGTAAAACAAATTTTGGCTTCAGATGCATCATCAATATTTGAGAACTGAGATTAATGGCAAAAATTTCCAACCCTCTTCAGACACCAACAGTTGATGGAAATATAGCAGAAATACTTCCATCAACAGGGGAAGGCATAAAAACTAAAAATAAGAAAAGTAGTCATATATTGTGGTGAGAATAGAAAAATGATGGAAAAGGATTTGTGTCAGAAATATAAAGGATTGACTTTTTCTTAAAGAAATGCCAAAAGAAATAAAATCATCATTTCACTGTAATATCTGTGAAAAGTCATTTTCTCAAAAAGGTCACCTGACTATTCACAAACATATTCACACAGGTGAGAAGCCATATCATTGTGATATCTGTGGTAATTCGTTCTCTCAAATAAATACCTTGACTAAACATAGACATATTCATACAGGTGAGAAACCATATTGCTGTGATGTTTGTGGTAAATCATTCTCCCAAATAAATAATTTAACTAGACACAAACATACTCATACAGGAGAGAAGCCATATCACTGTGATATCTGTGGTAAATCATTCTCTCAAAATGATCACTTAACTAAACACAAACGTATTCATACAGGGGAGAAACCATATCACTGTGATATCTGTGGTAAATCCTTCTCTCGAAATGATGAGGTAACTATTCACAAACGTATCCATACAGGTGAAAAGCCATATTGTTGTGATATATGTGGTGATTCATTCTCTGTTACAAGTCATTTAACTACTCACAAACGTATTCATACAGGAGAGAGACCATATCACTGTGATACCTGTGGTAAGTCATTCTCTGGAAGTAGAAACTTAAATACTCACAAACGTATTCATACAGGGGAGAAACCATATCACTGTGATATCTGTGGTAAATCATTCTGTCAGAATGGTAACTTAACTATTCACAAACGCATTCATACTGGAGAGAAACCATATCACTGTGACATCTGTGGTAAATCATTCTGTCAAAATGGCGAATTAACGAAACATAAATACATTCATACAGGTGAGAAACCATATCACTGTGATATCTGTGGTAAATCATTCTCCCAAAAAAGTCACTTAACAACACATGTAGCTATTCATGCAGAAGAATAAGTCAAAATTACTAGATACACCAACAAAAAGAAATGGAAAAAATTTGTTCAACAAACATTAAATGATATGCTATTGCAATCTTTATTTAACACAACCACCAAAATTTATTATATAAAAAATAAATAGCTTATCTAACTCCAAATGTACTCACTAGGGAAGAATATATAATCTGTGATAACAGCTTCCTTACACTAACCATATCCATGTTGATATTGGTGAGATAACTTATCACGGTGAAACTTTAAAAAAAAAAAAATCATTCCTTTAGAATACTCAGATATATTCCAGTTCAGTGGTTCTCACAACTTTTTTCTTCTTTTAACTATATTTCAGAATGTCAGTCTTTTCTTTTTTTACATTGTGCGAGTCAAAAGGTGAATTAAAATAACACACGTTATATTAAAAATCTTATTTTTACTAAATTAATACATATACATGTACTGTATTAGTATATACTAGGTCATCTCATAAGTTAACCCATCAAGCTGAATTAAGTTAAATGTTGCTGACTTTATCTCATGCACTTATTCATTGATATCAATACTGCTAATCCTTTGAACACTACTATTTGATAGTGAAACTGCTACAAATTGTTTTCTCTAATCCATTTCCCATCCTACCTTGATATAACATTTTAGAGTTATTTAAATCCATTTTGATTATTTACAATTAAATTTTATCTTCTTGCCTCATTTTAACTTACAAAATCATTTTCATATTTTTCATGGTTTTTTAATGCTAACTTGAGTTGGATGTGGATTTTACAGCCAAGTGCTCATCCTATTACCACCCGGGAATTATATTGCCAGCCTTCAAAAGCTTAGAGCAATTGGTCATAATGTAAGTATTATCACTGTTTTGCTCAAGAGGGAACACATGGAACATCATCACTCATGCCCATGTATGCTATACATATATGTACTTATACAACAGGCTTATAATTTTCATCTACCACATTTACTTCCAAGACATTCGTTGGTCTGATGCTATAGGAAACTCCAAATGTGTTGCACAGTGGAACCAAACCAAACCAAAAACTGCATGGCCATGATAAGAGCTTGTTAATCACACAGTCTTTTATTTAGACTAATCTTTTCCTTTTTTTTCGCATTGCTTTATTTAGACTAATCTTTTCCTTTTTTTTTCTCATTGCTTTCTTAATGACTTTATTAATTATTAAGTTTTAATAAAACTAAGTAAAACATTTTCTTTAACCCCAGTACTATATCTAACCACCTCACTTCTCATCGTTTAATAGGAATCACATTTATTGTCATTTTCATCCATTTATTTTCAACTAGCAGAAATACCAGGCGTTGCCCGGTTTAAAGAGAATAATGAAATCTAAAAACGCCGTCTAGACTACGCATCATCTTTATATATAAAGATGTATATACACACACGCCCCCAAACACACGTATATATATGTATATCAATATAAATATATGAAAGTCAATGAAGTTTCGTAAAAGGTGATCATGTACATACTTTCTTGCAGTTGTGATTATAACACCTCGTTGTAAACAATGTTCCTTCTTTTCCCTTGTGGAGCATATACAAATAGGTTTTTTTTGCTGCCCACTCTTGAGCAGCCAACATACAGTTGTCCATGTGAGAAGCAAGGCTCTTCCAAGAGAAGACCAGCTACAGACAGTGTCTGACCCTGAGATTTGTTTATGGACATGACAAAATTCACACGAAGGGGGAATTGTAGTCTTCTGAATGTAAAAGGAATGTCTGCTCCTGATGGAGTAAGAGGAATTCTTGGAATAAAGACGTCATCCCCTTTTGCACATCCAGAAAGAATGGTAGCCTCGATAACGTGTGACATCATTTTCTAAATAATGCTCATCTGTTATGTTCGGGTTAAAATTTCATCAACATCAAAAATATATGAATTTTCATGGGAGTTTTGGCCGTTATGCAAAGAATATAATTTCCAAATTTCATAAAGATCCATTCAGTACTTTTGACGGAGTTTTGGATAAGAAAACAAATGACTAATGTGTGTGTTTGTGTGCATGTGTATGTGTGTGTGATGGGTGTATATATGTATAGATATCTGTATGCATGTATATATGTATATATGTGTACATATTACATGTACATCTATATATATATATATATACATCTACACATATGTATACATATACATGTATGCATATAGATCTATATATATATATACATATACGTGTACATATACATCTATATGTATACATATACATCTCTCTCTCTCTCTTTCTGTCTCTCTCTTTCTCTCTCTGTGAAAGTATCTGTCATTACAGTATCGAAATGTGATTGTTTCAGTTAGTGGAATAGTTTCATTTTTAAAGTGAAAGTATATGACATGAGTGTTTTTGTTTCACTTTTGACACGTAATACATAAATAGTGGAGGAGATATTATGTTGCCGTGTGCTCGAACTCTGCAAGAAGTTAAAAACTTTTTTTGACTAAAACACAACTGGAACCCTAAGTAAGGCATGTGTAAAATTTGAATGAAATTGGTTGCGTAGTTCTCGAGTTTTAGGGATTCACACAAACAGACAGACAGACAGACAGACACACATTCTCATTTTTATATATATAGATTACAATCATAATTAAATCATTTCCATATTGCTACTCATGATATAATCTTTTACAAAATAAATTTAAAATTGTTTTACTTAATTATTACCTTAAATACAGTATGTAAATATACACTCTTTTAATTTATATCTTCTTCAACATTTTTTTTTTATACTAATGTATTTTTAATCCCGATCTCCTTTTACACTTAGTCCCTACAAATCTTCTCCCTATCATATTCTCATAGACTTGTTTTGGGGCTTAGAATTGAAGCCATGGCAGCTCAGTAATGAGAAAAAGGCCACAACATATCAGGTATCTTGTCTTGAATTCTGATCAATAGTATTTCAGCTGCAGTTGTATAATCAATGAAATTTTCCATGAGTTTTCTGCCAAAACATGGCTATAAATTGGGATGTGCAGAGAAAGAGACAGTCAGAGGCAACAAGCTTCATGAGAAGACAAGTTTATTGGTTGTTGCTTGACACCCACCTCCACCCTTCCAGGTTAAAAGAAATCATTCATCTTCAATGAACTCACAATGCGAAGAGAGTTGTTTTTTCTTGTTAAAGTATGCACATGTAACTCACTACTGGTAATCAGTGATAAAGTCTCCAGCAGGTAATTGTTATCGTTGTAATGTTTATGTATAAATAAATGGTTTCCCTATAAACCTCAATGGACTTGGTTTTAATATGCCAAAAATACAGCCTTAAACAGCCCAACCAGTTATTCAATACCTATTTAATCAAACTTCCATAGATTTAGTTGTGAAAAACTATTATTCCTATCTCGACTTATTGAACCTTTAGTATATATTTATTAACCTAATTTGTTGTACCTTGGGAGAGCATTATTTTAGCCTATACCTTTTATGTTAGTGAAATACTAGAATCCATTTTCTTCATTTAACTAACATTACATGTTTGCACCATAAGAGTGGCCACTGTGTTATGTATGTTCTATAAAAGTGTTTTGTATATTGAAACCATAACCTACATTTATAACTGGAATTGAAGGTAGTGTTGTTATTTGCACTGGACAATAGTTGTGTTTGTGTATTGTTTGGCAAATAATCCACTGAAAACTCAAACAGGTAATAGATATCACTGACTTCCTGTGTGCAAAAGTGCACTGATATGAATTAAACAATAACTCCATAAATATCTTACCCATTTCTATCTGATTTCTTTATGCTGTCTCTCTCTTAATCATCAACACCTCTTTGCTATCATCAAGGAAATGGTCATGCTTGATGTGTAGAAAAGGTGTATGTAGAAATTCTGAGGGTCATAGCCCAACTAATTAGGGAGCGAATCAATTTAGATGAGATGCAGTTTGGGTTCGTGCCAGGTAAAAGCACTACTGATGCCTTATTTCTAGTGAGACAGCTGCAGGAGAAATACCTAGCTAAGGATAAACCTCTGTACCTGGCTTTCGTTGACATGGAGAAAGCCTTTGACAGGGTCCCCTGATCCCTTATCTGGTGGTCAATGAGGAAACTTGGGATAGAAGAATGGTTAGTGAGAGCTGTGCGAGCCATGTACAGAGATGCTGCCAGTAAGGTGAGGGTTGGAAATGAGTACAGCAATGAATTCCGGGTAGAGGTAGGGGTCCACCAAGGTTCCGTCCTCAGCCCCCTCTTATTTATCATAGTCCTCCAGGCAATCACAGAGGAGTTCAAGACAGGTTGCCCCTGGGAGCTCCTCTATGCTGATGACCTTGCCCTAATTGCGGAGTCACTATCAGAACTAGAGGAGAAGTTTCAGGTGTGGAAGCAAGGTCTAGAATTGAAGGGCCTTAGAGTCAACCTAGCTAAAACCGAAATCCTAATAAGTAGGAAGGTAGATAAAACACAAACCCCTTCAGGTAGATGGCCCTGCTCAGTATGTAGGAAAGGAGTAGGTAGTAACTCTATAAGATGTACCCAGTGCAAGCTATGGACACATAAGAGGTGCAGCAACATCAAAGGCAGGTTAACTAGCAAGTTAGTTTTTGTTTGTGGCAGATGTTCAGGTGCAATAAAGACTGTAAACAAACAGGAAACAACTTCTATCTCATTCCAGGGTGAAAAACTAGAGGTAGTCGATAGCTTCCGCTATCTGGGCGACCAAGTTAGTAGTGGGGGTGGGTGCGCTGAAAGTGTAGCTGCTAGAATAAGAATAGCCTGGGCAAAGTTTAGAGAGCTCTTACCCCTGCTGGCGACAAAGGGACTCTCACTCAGAGTAAAAGGCAGACTGTATGACGCTTGCGTACGAACAGCCATGCTACATGGCAGTGAAACATGGGCTGTAACTGCTGAGGACATACGTAAGCTCGCAAGGAATGAAGCCAGTATGCTCCGTTGGATGTGTAATGTCAATGTGAATACCCGTCAGAGTGTAAGTATCTTGAGAGAAAAGCTGAACATTAGAAGCATCAGTTGTGGTGTGCAAGAGAGACGATTGCGCTGGTATGGACATGTGGTGAGAATGGATGAGGATAGCTGCGTGAAAAAGTGCCACACCCTAACAGTTGAGGGAACCCGTGGAAGAGGTAGGCCCAGGAGGACCTGGGCTGAGGTGGTGAGGCAAGACCTTCGTACATTGGGCCTCACCGAGGCGATGACTACTGACCGAGACCTTTGGAAATGTGCTGTGCGTGAGAAGACCCGGCAAGCCAAGTAAGATCGTTGCCAGTGCCCCTGGACTGGCTCTTGTGAGGGTGGCACATGAGATGCACCATTTTGAGCGTGGCCGTTGCCAGTACCGCCTGACTGGCTCCCATAGGATTTTCGAGCGAGATCGTTGCCAGTGCCCCTGGACTGGCTTGTGCGGGTGGCACATAAAAGACACCATTTCGAGCGTGGCCGTTTTCGTGTGGGTGACACGTAAAAGCACCCACTACACTCTCTGAGTGGTTGGCGTTAGGAAGGGCATCCAGCTGTAGAAACTCTGCCAAATTAGATTGGAGCCTGGTGTTGCCATTCGGTTTCACCAGTCCTCAGTCAAATCGTCCAACCCATGCTAGCATGGAAAGTGGACGTTAAACGATGATGATGATGATGATGATGATACTGAATATAGACTCTGGATTCCCAAGTGGAATTTGAGGCGGGCTGATGGAGAAGATAGAATTCATATGCAGTAACTGCAGTAAGCTTTAGTATCACTTGTTTAATGGGTTCTCTGTGTGCCTCTCTAGAAGTACTTGATAGGTTCTATTACCTAAATGACTTAATTAGCAGTAAATATAAGTGTATCAAAAGCATAAGAGCCAGAGTAAAGAGTTGGAAGTTCAGGGAGTTATTAACCTTTACTGGCAATAAGATTTGTCTTTCAGAGTAAAGGACAAACTATGATACATCGTTTTATTGTAGCAGAACATGGACATTGAATTTAGCAGGTTTGTGAACACTGGAAAGAAATGATATGAATATGCTCCACTGGTTTTGTAATGTAACAAATGAGCATGAGAGAAAAATTGGACCTAAGGGGAATCTGATATATTGATCAAATAAGATTACATAGGGATGGACATGCAGTGTGTACAGAAGACAACAACTGCATAAAAATGTCAAGCACTCAAAGAGGATAGTGTTTGTAAAGGTGGGAGACCTAGAGAGATAGGACAAAGTGATGAAAATGATGAGCTTCATGAAAGAGATGACATCCACAACATGCAATACTTGAGAAAATTCACATTCTCTTGTAAGGGTGAAGAGAATGCTAAAACATGGTGATGGAGGCTGGGGTACCTTTACCCTACCTATCCTCTGTTCTCATCTGTACAAGTTGTACTCACTTTGAAAGCTCCAGAATAGGAGTTGCATCTTGTGTAAAACTTGTGAACAGTAGAGTCCTTACCAGGTTCATTATTTCTGTTGAAAGAGGTGTTTCTACCTACTCCAGGTTCCAATTAACCTCCCTTTCCTCTATTTATTCATACACGTACATACATACTTATAAAATCCATAGTGAGCCTTGTGAAATACAGTTTCCTGGCCAAAATATTTATTTTGCCATTTATCAAGCTAGTAAAAACAAAAGTTTTAGTTAATGCATTGAATATAGTCGACATTTGAATGAGCACATACATTTAGAAAAAGACAGAAACACAAGGGAGATAATTAACATCAGTAAATATAATCAGTGTCTTATGAATACCAAAAATTTACATAAACCTACACTGGAATGCTTTTTGTTGTGTTCACTCGTTTATCACTAATTTCTGCAAAAATGTATTTTGTAAAATGCAGACATGAAAAATATTTCACTCTTAGTATTTACATAGTCACTTGAGGTTCCTAAGTTTTTAAAAAATACAGTTTTTCAAGCAAGCATACAGAACATCTTTTTGATCTCTTAAGGTTCGGTCTTAGATGGGGGGTCTTTCGGCCTTTATACGCCACTCTAGTTCGACCCATCCTCGAATATTGCAGCCAGGCCTCAAACCCATATCTCCAGAAAGACATTCAGCACCTGGAACAGGTTCAGCACTTAGCCACCTGAAAGGTCGTAAGCTTATCTAAGCTTACGTATGAGGAAAGTCTCCAACGGCTGGCATTACCTTCACTCGAACGACGGAAGATGCGGGGAGATTTCATCCTGGCTTTCAGCATCTTCAACGGGAATGTAAACCTACCGTTTTCGGAGTTTTTCACCCCTACGCCGAATAGAGGTTTTCGTGGGCATGATCGCACACTCTATCCCCGACACTTTCGACTCAACAGGTGGAAGGTCGCATTCTCCGTTCGTATCGCAGGCCCGTGGAACAAGCAACCTCAAGATGTCATTCAACTGCCCACCACTCCCCTGTTCAAAGAGGCTCTGGACAACTGTGGCGACTATGTATAAAACTGTATATAACAATAACTGTTTTTTTTTTTACATGGCTTAAGCACACTGTGCTCTTCTCCTGCCAATAAATTTGATTTGATATGTATATATTTGTATGTGTATTGATAAAGATGTAAAAATATGATATAGCAGTAAAATTCTGGGCATATCCTTCAGCTGAAGGATATTACCCACTGAGTGGACTGCAGCAACCAGAAGTAAAATGTTTTATACAAAGATACAAGCGCCTTCCAAACCAGGAATCGAATCTGCAAGTCACCTAAATTCAAGGCTACGTACCTTCTCTCTTTCGCTCTCTCTCTCTCACACACATATATAGTGGGAAGAAGCTGTAACTTCGAAGTTACTTCAACATATTTCTTCAAAGTATACAATAAAACTCAATTTACATGTAATGGGTATATTTCAATTAATGTTTCACTGGTTTCTGTATATAACTTTCCATAAAAAAAAGAAATATTAATAAAGACATACATATTCTTCACATCATAACGTCAGTTCGAAGCAAATACATTATATTTTAATATATAGACGTATATATTCCGTATCGAAGCTGCGGCCAGAGACGAAACCACCTTCACCGCCTCTCTATGATGAGGTACGAATCTATGGCTAAAGATGTTTGCTGCTTTATGAACCCCGTTTAAATTCACAAATGTAAAATTTTTATTTTGTTGTTTAGTGAAAAGCAAACAGGTTCACTGTTTTGCATCTATTACGAGTAAGTTGACATAATAATGTAATAATGTGTAAATAATTGTAATAATATGTAAATAATGTCCTTTGTAATAATGTCCTTTATTTTCTTACTGTTTACTTTTGTAAATTGTATTTATATATCTCTTACGGTATTCCTATTGAAGTCAAAAATTATCTACTGCGCCAAAAATCATAATTCGGAAGTATATGTTTCAAGCATCATAGATTACGATTCTTGAAAAAAAAAAAAAAAGGTGATTTTTTTCTCATTCCCCTTTCCTCAGTTTTTCTGCTTTTACTTTCTTCAAAATGTTTTTTGAGGAATATGCTTTTAAACATCTGAGATAGTGATTCTTTAAAATATGCTTAACTTTATAAAACTTATATTTTGAAAAACGCTTGCGTGATGTCGGGACGGAAAAAGGGCGTGTGCCTGTCCCCTCCTTTTTATGCAGAATCTTAATCTCTGATGCTCAAAACATGCGAGCCAAAGAAAATAGTTGTGTCTGGCTCGCTAGATAACGCCATTTGTTTGTCATTTTATAATATCTCACATTCTAAAATACATGTAATTCACAGTTAAAAAAGAATTTTAAATTCATGTATTTCTAACACCCCACCTCAAATTATCGTTCCTTAGTTTTTTCGGTATTTTATAATGTCACATATTAAAAAACGCTTGTAGTTACATATCTGAAAAGAAAAGGAAAAAAACAACCCTTTTCAAAAATCCCTGTATTTTGAATTTCCTAATCTCCATCCCCCATACGGTGCCAAAATTAAAATGAATTTAAGCTGCTCACTGTCACTGGAGATGCGACTTACATAAGTGGATGTGCGTAAAACAAAACTGGAATTCCGAAAGAAGTATTTGTAAAAGGATAATTTCCGTTGTTTGAAATGTAGAAAAGAATATTCTTAATTTAATGGGACAAGCATACTTATAGCAGCAGTTTTTGCAGTACCTTTTCTAACTAAAACAGTATATTTATATTTCTTTTTCTGTTTTCTAACCAATTGGATATTTCTTTCCTTGAGGAGGTGAGAATTCTGTTGAGAAATACGGATATCTTAAACTAGCTAGTATCTTGGTGTCTAGGTGTTCTGAAGGATAACTGACCGATCAGTCAACATAAAGATCTTCACCCGTTAACGAAAACAAAAGAAACTACCCCCCCCCCCCCCAGCCTGCTGGGTGTTAACAACTGTGTAGAAAACGAATATGAAAAATAAAATTGTGCAAACGAATCTGATGGGTGGGGAGAGGGCTTCTGGAAAATTCACAAGATCCGATTTTTCCCTCATTACTTTCAGGAAAATGGATATATATTGATTTTTTTTTTTACGGAATTCCACGTTTTCGGCTATGGAGAATCCGATTCAGGAAAAAAATTATTTGTAAAATTTCAATGTTTCAACGATAAAAAAATCGCTGATCCACAATTTTATCTTGTCTGAGGAATGAAGAAACAGCATGTAAAATACATTATTTACAATTGACGGATATTTGTCCTCATCTTAACACAACGTTTCGGCTGATACACCCTCCAGCCTTCATCAGGTGTCTTGGGGAAATTTCGGACCTGGGTTCTCATTCCTAAGGTATTTTACGATATTATTATTATTATTATTCAGGTCACTGCTTGCAATCCAACTCAGGGTTAGTATCCCATGCTCTTAACCACTACACCATATGCCCGTGGGTAATCATGGAGTGAATTTTAGGGCTTATAAATCTAATATTCTCCTATCCTTCCTTAATACCTAGTTTTAAATATTTGGGAACCATTGTTATATCAGATGAGGAAACATCAAAGAAATCTAGTCAGGGATTGGATATACCAAGTGATATCAAGCAAATAAATGACTAGTAATAAAAGTGAGGAAAAGAGTCCTTGGAGCATACATAACACCTGTCCTTAGATATGGATGTGTGACCTGGAACATAAACAAGGGCAAAAGCTTATCAGTACTGCAGGGATATGGTTCCTTGGAAGAATGCTGCTGGTATTCTGTGCAGAGTGTAACAAAGATCTAAGAACAGAGTGTAACAAAGATCTTAAGAACAGCATATCTGCCAGAAAATTTCTCAACAATGCAAGCAGACAACCAGCTCAGTTCATTGGACACTATATTAATGGAAAAAGCTTTGACCACTTGGTGACTCTAATCTTTCAGGAAATTGAAAGAAGATGCTCAATAGCCTTACGAGCTGGCTTTGAAAAGACTGATCCAATAATGTACTGTTGTGTGTGAGAATTTTAAGCTGAGTTAGTGGCAACACAGCTTACATATAATCCCTATTTATCTGTTATTAGATATGTAACTTACTGAAGTAATGATATAATCATGAAATAAACATATAAAATGGTACATTTATTTGTATGGAGTAAAAAGAATTGTTTTTAGATATTTAATAATTCAGATACCATCTGCATGAAAAGTAAGATGTATGTTAGTGTTAACATATTTAATTTGTAAAGCATGTAAAATTAGACTAAAATATTAAATAAAAGCCCATGTTTTTTTTCAACTTTTTTCAAAGTTTTTTTTTTTTCATTTTAACAGGGATCAGTACTAATCTAGGAAGATAGTACTTTTATACCAATAAAAACACTCTTTATTATCTACCAGCACCATTATCATGGCTGTCACAATGTCAAAAGAAATAGAAAGAGTTGTAAATTTCTCTATATGTACAGTTTTGTACAACTAATAAATCTACCTGAGAATTAATTCTATGTTATATGTGATGTCTGGTATAAGAATCTGCTGGCTATGATTTTGTTTTGTAATGAGAAATAAGTTAATATACCAGTATGTAGAACTATATGGGAGACATATTCTCAGTAGCTCTTATTTCTTTACAAGGTTGCACTGTCATGATGAGATAATGTCATTCATATTTCAGCATTGCAAACAAACTTAATATCTTAGTAAACTGTATCTTTGTATAGTATATTTTAATAGTGGTTGAAATTTGGTAACTGAGAGATAAGTGTTCTGATTAGAGTCATGATTGCTGTGTAAACTAAACATTGTCTTCAGCTGCCTGTGACACCTTCAGAAAGCCTACTTTACTTATCAGCCAAATTCCACTTGCAGGGTTGGTACATGCTGTTTTAATATTTTAATATTGTTTCCACCTACAAGAGCCTTTTTGGTTGCATGACCTGCTTAGAAAAGCAGGTAAATCTCCATTAAAGCACACCCTACTGATTAAAGAGATGAGAAGATAGTCATAACTGAAATACCTTTGATTATGAGTCTGCTCAGAGCTGAACAGGGGTAAACAACAGCGATGTGCAATGTTTCTAGTGAGAGAATATTATTGATTCAGCAGTTTAGCGTGTGTGTGTATTTTTACTCTGTAAATATGAAGGTGTAAATGTACTCTGTAAATGTATAGGCTTTACATAATGTTGTATGATATAATTTTAATAACAAATTTGAAATTAAATCAAATTGTTTTGGTAAATGTTTATATTTAAAGTTTATCAGTATAGAAATGCAAAATTTCTGTTGTTGATTCTGTACATTTTAAGTATCTTCTAATATCTTGTACTGTTTTCTCTCTTATTTCAGAATATCACATTACTTTGGCAAAACAGAATTTTTTATTTCATAATAAAAAGAAAATGATAAAGCTCCTTCTCAAATCATATAGACTCATAGGACCAGTTTCCTGGATTCTCTGGTGAACATACTTCTAGACAGGATGCCAGTCCATTGCAGAATACTCAATTTTGCTAGCTGAGTAGAATGGAGTAACATGAAAGGAAGTGTTTTGCTCAAAAGCACGACACATTGCTCTGTCCAGGAATCAAAATCACGATCTTATGATCATGATTCCAACACTTTGACCACTAAGCCAGATGCCTCTCCATTTTTTATTTCATGGACACCATTAATAATTATTATCTTTTAAAGATTAAAGGAACATGTTAAACAGAACACATAAGTCCTTTAATATAAATCTATGGTAGAGTTACCACTGTTTTATTGTCTGTTATATATACAAAATGATTTTGCAATCCAGTTAAACTTGAACATATTTGCAGAGGAGTTTGCAGCATCTTCATATATCAGCAATGATGGTCATAGTAAAACTAATTGTTAAAAATAAATTATGAAATGAAAATAAGAAAAATATTCATATATTGTAGGAAAAGAAGTAAAATTATGGAAAATAAACTATGTGAAAAGCAGCCTGAGAATATTGATTTTCCTGATGAAATGATGAAAGAGATAAAAAAAACTTATTACTGTGATATCTGTAGTAAATCATTCTCTCAAACAAGTATCTTGGTGACTCACAAATGTTTTCATACAGAGGAAAAACCGTATTGCTGTGATATCTGTGGGAAATCATTTTCTTTAAGTGATAAATTAACTGAACACAAACAGGTTCATACAGGAGAGAAGCCATATCACTGTGATATCTGTGGTAAATCATTCTCTCATAGAAATTCTTTAATTGAACACAAACACACTCATACAGGAGAGAAACCATATTGCTGTAATATCTGTGGTAAATCATTCTCTGCAACAGGTAACTTAAGTAAACACAAATATATTCATACAGGAAAAAAACCATATCACTGTGATATTTGTGGTAAATCTTTCTCTCATGGAAATACTTTAACTGAACACAAATATATTCATACAGGAGAGAAACCACATCGCTGCGATATCTGTGGTAAATCATTCTCTGCAACAAGTAACTTAACTAAGCACAAACGCATTCATACAGGAGAGAAACCATATCGCTGTGATATCTGTGGTAAATCATTTTCTCAAAGGAGCAACTTGACTACTCACAAACATATTCATACAGTTGAAAAACCATATCACTGTAATATCTGTGGTAAGTCTGTCTCTCAAAGAAGTAATTTAACTACTCACAAACGCATTCATACAGGAGAGAAACCCTATCACTGTGTTATCTGTGGTAAATCATTTTCTCTAACAGGTCACTTAGCTACTCACAATCGAGTTCATACAGGAGAGAAGTCATATCACTGTGATATCTGTGGTAAATCATTCTCTCATGGAAATACCTTAATTGAACACAAACGTATACATACTGGAGAGAAGCCATATCACTGTGACGTCTGTGGTAAACCATTCTCTCTCTCAACTAATTTAACTATACACAAACGCATTCATACAGGAGAGAAGCCATATCATTGTGATATTTGTGGTAAATCATTCTCTCAGATTGGTAACTTGACTAAACACAAACGCACTCACACAGGAATGAAACCATATCACTGTGATATTTGTAGTAAATCATTCTCTCAAAAAAATCATTTATCTACACATATATGTATTTACACACAAGAGTAACTGAATGATGTCAAGTCATTCTTTGAAAAATAACCATAAATATATTCAATCGCCTCATTGACAGTGAAAAAGTGTTTGAATTAGTCTCAATCCTTTAGGAATCTCATCAGAATATTTAATGTATTCCAGTTGAATTACACATGTGCTGTTTTACTGAAAATTTTATTTATTGAACTGCCTGGAATGTGTTACGTTTGCAAATTGGATTTTTTTTTCAGTTTAGTGAAATGTTTAATTCCTGTGAATATAAATATGTCTTTTTGAACAGCTACTTGTTTCCAGAAGCAAACCCTGAAAGGATTTAAATGAGTTGAACCAATTCCTCTTTTTAATGGTTGAGTGAAAGAGCGGCTCATATTCTTGCAGTCTTTCTTTGACCTCATAAAACAGTTATGTGCACACTCCAGGGACCTTATATCATATCACTTGACCGAAAACCACCCTATTGACTGAGAAACACAATTCTTTTCCAACTACTTGTTTATTTATTTTCACTTACCATGTAACTTTCACCATGAAATGTTTCCTCAGGAAACTTATTTCATACAAAGAAACTCTGTCAGAAACTTTGATATTAACAAGAAATTCCTATTTCTTTAAATTAATTACTTCTGTTTTGTGTTTTTGTGTAATAAATCTACTTAATGTTGGTACAGACAAACTTCTGGACTAATTGGGTTAAATTTATATCCTTATACTTATGTATGCCTTGTGTTTTATTATTTGTATTTGTGTATTTACATGCATCCTTGTAAACGTGTGTGTGTGTGTGTGTGTGCATGCATGCATTTGTTGGTCTGTATGTATTTTGGCACATATCTAATCGTCCAACCCATGCTAGCATGGAAGGCGGACGTTAAACGATGATGATGATGACGAATAATAACATCAGCAAAAAAATACCTTAGGAATGAGAACCCAGGATTGGGTTCAAAATCCTACCAGGACACCTGAAGAGTAAATCAGCCGAAACATTGTGGATCAGTCATGCACACAAACACACATTCACTAAAAAAGATGCTAGAAAAAGTAAATAAAATTTATGCTCTCTCTCTCTCTCTGTCTGTCTGTCCACACACAGCAACACACACCTCTCTGTCTCTCAGGCAATAACACACTCAAAAAAGATGCAAGGAAAAATAAATTTTAAAAAATGTACGCTGTTATTCTCTCCCTCACACACACACAGCAACACATCTCTCTCTCTCACATACACAATACACACTTTCTGTCTAGCAACCCCCATCGACATATACACAGTGAGTGAGTGAAGGTGTGTGTTGTAATATGTGAGTTTTTTTGCATCTATGTGTAAGTGGCACTCACTCGCACTCTCTCTCTCTCTCTCTCTCTCTCTCTCTCACACACACACATTATGCACACCACCTGTTTCCAACGTAACCCTAGCCCTAAACACCGGAAGTGTGTATTCTTTACCTTTGCCCATAAATACATATGTATACATCATTTCTGTACATGAGAGTGTGAGAGAGAGTGTGACTGTATTTCTGCATAACATATAGAAAAATGGATGTCTTTTAATGAAATTATTTTTGGTTGTGGCTTATTTTAATACAATATTTATGTGTACATTTTCATAAATGTTTGTCTAAGTAGAATTCTATTCATGCATGAAACATCAGATGAAAGTGAAACATTAGAAGCAAATTGAAATATTGTCCGAAAATGACCTCAAAGTTGTGCTAGCCAAGCTAGTTTCCGAGGTTATTTCAGTTGTAAAAAAGAGTTGTTGAGTCAAAAACAGTTTATTTAGTAGATAGATAATAAGCAGCTTTCTTTATTATAATACAGATGTGACAAATTCAGAGAAACATTACTTTCATTATTCACACATTGTCACTCACGTAATGCAACACTTTGTAATTTTGGTTCAAATTGAAAGTGTGAAACTATTTTCATTTTGGAAGGAAACCTGGTCATTGTAGAGAAGTGTATTTGAAATAACTATAGCTGGTTGTTGAGATAACATAGAAAATATGTAAATGAAAATTTATTTGACATGTGTAATTAATTTGATTGTTCTAGTCTTAACATCAGTGGGTAAGAATAGAAGTCATTTGATGAGACCTTTTTGTTTGTAATTGGCTATCCTGTTGCAGGTTCAATTCGTGGAATATTGAAATGATACCCGTCTTGTCCATTCCATAGAATAAGAGTATACAGAGAACATCATTAGAGGGATGAGTTTGTGAAACACGTTTAAGGTTGTTATCTTGAACACGAATGAAAATATGATTTTCATGGGGATTACCAACCATAAGGATGGCTATTTCATTAAATGTGGGCTCATTAAAACAGTGTAAAATGTTCTTTACTGTAGTTTACTATAGATGTAACGAATGCAGAAACACACACATACTCATAGAACTGATATATATAGCCAGTTTCCATCTACCAAATCCACTCACAAGGCTTTGGTCAGCCCAAGGCTATAGTAGAAGACACTTGCCCAAGGTGCCATGCAGTAGGACTGAACTCAGAACCATGTGGTTGGTTACCAAGCTACTTATCACTTGCATATAAATATGGAGAACAGAATGGAGTAAGTGGAGCAAGATCACACACGAAAACGAAAAGTGTCCCTGAAGAGGTCACAGATGTGTAACGAAAGATTTCCAGACAATGGACATGAGTTAAAACAATAAAATAAGTACAGTAATAAATGAGTGAAGGGAAAATATATGGTGTGCATGTTTATTTGGCAAAAAAAAAAAATGACCATCCTGAAATACTACAATATGCCACGCTGGAGCGCTCTGTTGATATATATATATCAACGGAGTGCTCCAGCATGACATTGTAGTATTTCAGGATGGTCATTTTTTTTGGCTTTTTTAAATATTATTAACCTACGTTTGATATAATAATAATATTTTATACTAGTATTGATAGAGGTAAATCTTACAATAAATTATTAATTCCCGTAATGTTTATATAGATAGGCTGTAGAACTTGACATGTTCATAAAATAGTCGATGAGAGTTTCTATATATATATATATTGGTATTGTATTTTTAGGTGTTTAGTCTTTTAAAATTTTTATGAATTAAAAAAAATTTTTAATTTTTAAGATATTTTAAATTTTGTAAAAATACATTAGTAAACTATACTCATTTGCTCTTTTACTTGTTCAAGTCATTTGACTGCGGCCATGCTGGAGCACCGCCTTTAATCGAGCAAATCGACCCCAGGACTTATTCTTTGTAAGCCTAGTACTTATTCTATCGGTCTTTTTTGCCGAACCACTAAGTTACGGGGACGTAAACACACGAGCATCGGTTGTCAAGCGATGTTGGGGGGGACAAACACAGATTCACAAACACACACATATATATACATATACATCTATACGACGAGTTTCTTTCAGTTTCCGTCTACCAAATCCACTCACAAGGCTTTGGTCGGCCCAAGGCTATAGCAGAAGACACTTGCCCAAGGTGCCACGCAGTGGGACTGAACCCGGAACCATGTGGTTGGTAAGCAAGCTACTTTATTTCATTTAGATTGGCCATTTAGGCTTTACAAAGAGGAGACAAACAAGAACAGACAGACATAAAGTAGCTGCGGGCTGGACACAGACATTGATGAGATGAAGGTGATAACAAAAGTATGAAATAAGAATGGGAGGGGCACCAGCACCCACCGACCGATAACTTCTTGAAAACATTGCTCAATAAGTTCAATAATAAACAATTAATATGAATATTAAACACAATTAATATTACTAGGTTCAATTCAATCCACTTCATCGGTGCCCCAAGCAAGTTGGCTTGCCGCTTGCGGACAACTCTGTACCGACAAGTCGGAATGACCTTTGACAAAAACTCATATTGTACGACCTCTGCAACCCCACCCCCGTCTCCTGTGCTGCTTGCCCATTTTTTGGTGAGCAACCATTGTTGCTCACCTTCCTTTTTCCTTTCATGGAGGCAACTTCCCCCACGACTTCCACTTTCTCATTTTCCTTCTGCAAGCTATTTCCCACACAGCCACTCCTGCACCTTCAGATGAATGTATTTACTCAGAGAAAATATATTTAGAGAAAGTTGAATTGCATAAAGGATTGGAACATTAGTGGTTAAACACATAATTTATGACTGGTTGTTTGTGTTTTCAACTTGAAAAATGAGAATAAATAATATAAGGATTAATATAGGGAATATCAACAGAATGATTTAAACAGAACAACTAAACCCAATGTAAATCAAATTTGGAATAGACATAAAGAGGTAAGGACAATTTTTCTCTTTTTAAGACTTAACATTGATATGAAGATTGCACTGATTAATCAAATCGATATGGCATCCAATAATCACACTGTGGTTGATATACAATTACACTGATAGAGAATATTGTCCTAAAAAATATTTTCCAATTATTCTTTGTTGTATTTGTTAAACATATTTTAAGAAATAGAAAGCAAAATACAGTAATTTGTGGGAAGGAGTAAATCAATTACATCGATCCCAGTGCTCAACTGGTACTTATTTTATCGGCCTGGAAAGGATGAGAGCTAATGTTGAACTTGGTGGAATTTGAATTCAGAATGCAAAGACAGATGAAATGCAGCTAAGCACTTTGCCCAACATGCTAACAATTCTGTCAGCTTGCCACCTTATACAGTATTACTATAGTGAAACAAAGTGTCAATGAACATACAAGTTTAACACATTCATTACAGTTACTTCAATTAACATACTGTTATTTTGTTTAAAAGACTTTGTTTCAATGCTCTTATTAATGGTGTGTGTGTGTGTGTGAGTGTATATATAAGCTGCGTGAAAAAGTGCCACACCCTAACAGTTGAGGGAACCCGTGGAAGAGGTAGGCCCAGGAAGACCTGGGCTGAGGTGGTGAGGCAAGACCTTCGTACATTGGGCCTCACCGAGGCGATGACTACGGACCGAGACCTTTGGAAATGGGCTGTGCGTGAGAAGACCCGGCAAGCCAAGTAAGATCGTTGCCAGTGCCCCTGGACTGGTTCTTGTGCGGGTGGCACATGAGATGCACCATTTTGAGCGTGGCCGTTGCCAGTACCGCCTGACTGGCTCCTGTAGGATTTTCGAGCGAGATCGTTGCCAGTGCCCCTGGACTGGCTTGTGCGGGTGGCACATAAAAGACACCATTTCGAGCGTGGCCGTTTTCGTGCGGGTGACACGTAAAAGCACCCACTACACTCTCTGAGTGGTTGGCGTTAGGAAGGGCATCCAGCTGTAGAAACTCTGCCAAATCGGACTGGAGCCTGGTGTTGCCATCTGGTTTCACCAGTCCTCAGTCAAATCGTCCAACCCATGCTAGCATAGAAAGCGGACGTTAAACGATGATGATGATGATGATGATATATATATATATATATATATATATATATATATATATATATAAAGGTTACGAAAGGTGATGGAGTCAACCAAACCCTAATGATACAGGTAATACCGAGTAAGTGCTGTATACCGACTAGTTTTGCCCCTGATGTAGTTGCAACATGAGTGGGAAATATAACATGGGTCGTGTATTAGCGTGTGTATATATAAAACAGAATGAGATAAAAAGACCAATGGAATAAGTAAATTTTTTTTTTCTACATAAAATATAAATTTACTTATTCCATTGGTTTCTTTATCTCATTCTTTTTATATATATATATATATAGATAGATAGATAGGAAGGACAACAAAAGAAAGAAAGAGACCTCGATATTATGTAAATAGAGGAATTTATCTGTAAAAATATGTGACACTTATTTGGTAGCCATGATAGAACTCTGAGTTTCGGATGCCGGGGTGGGGGCCCACGCCAACATCTCTTCAGTTATCTGAAGAGATGCCCCCAACCCAGCATCCGAAACTCAGAGTTTTATCATGGCTACCGAATAAGTGTCATATTTTTATATATATATATATATATATATTCACATAGTGTATATATATATATACATACAGTAATTTTTTGTATAATTAGATATTGTTAATATAACAATACATAAAAACGGGCTAGAGTTGAAGTGCTCAGCATGAGCTAGAATTCAAATCATGGTAAGAATGGATACATAAGGGAATGTATCATAGCTCTTTTTACCTCGAATGTAAAATTACGCATATGTATATATAAAAAGAATATATAGTAATATCTAATTAGCATGATGTAATGTATTAGGCCCATTTGATTTTACATGTATGTTAACATATTGTATTATGTCAGTGTAACCTTTTTGTATTTTTATTATTTTTTCCTCTCTTTCTGTAACAATGAACATCCTGATGAAGGGAGTGTCCAATTTCAAATATGAGAACTACACCATATTAATAGACACATCTCAGAACTGGTCTGTAGATGAAAACTTTTAGCATTACCTATGTATTGTACGGTTTTTTTGATATAGTATATATACATATCCTTTTCTAATGTACATGTTTTTAATATAATACATATAAATTTGTAATATCATATCATATCTTATACTATATCGTATGTATTTACCCATTATATGTTAAATCATACTGTTCGTTTATATATCGTAATGTATTGTCTTAAATTGTTAAATATTTTTATACAACTTGGAAACTATGCATGTTTATAAATATTTTAAAATAAATATTTTAAACATGCATGATATTTCTGAAGTTTATATCATTGTATATGCCTGTATACTTTATTTTACCTTACTTTTTAGACATTTTAGAAACTTAAAACTATATATTTATTGATTCTGGAATGATTTGAACACACACACACACACACACAAACACACACACACATACACACATATATATTAAATCTTGCGTTGGATATACGGTATTGTTCCTGTGGTCTTCCACCCTTATGTATCCATTCTTATCATAATTTATATATACATACATACATACATATATATATATATATATACATACATACATACATACATGTATATATATATATATATATATATATATATATATATATATATATATATATATACATACATACATACACTTGACCTGGCAAGTAAAGTAAGATTGTAGCCATGTCCAATGCCAGTGTTGCATTACTGGCCCATTTAGAAATACCCTTGAAGCGTTGAGTGATATGATGTGCTTGAGAAGACCTATTGAGTCCAGTGAAATTGTAGTTGTGGCCTGTGCCACCTGACTAGCACCCTTACTGGTGATATATGATAAGCACTGTTTGAGTGTGGGTTGATGCTAGTGGCTCCCAAGCACCATATGAATGTGGTCGATGCCAGTGCCTCCTGACTGCCTCCTGTGCTGGTGGCACATAAAAAGCACCATCCGATTGTGGTTGATGTCAGTGCCCTCTGATTGGCTTCCATTCTGGCGGCACTTAAAAAGCACCATATGAATTTGGTTGTTGCTTGTGGCGCCTGACTGGCTCCCATGCCGGTGGCACATAAGAATCACCCACTACACTCTCGAAGTGGTTGGCATTAGGAAGAGCATCCAGCTGCAGAAACATTGCCAGATCAGATTGGAGCCTGGTGTAGCCCACTGACTTGTCAGACCTCAGTCAAACCGTCCAACCCAACCTATGCCAGCATGGAAAGCAGACATTGAATAATGATGATAATGATATATATGTATTATATATATATAAAAAAAACAACAATATATATGTGTGTTAACTCCCTTTAGGTAAATATTTATACTGATATATAATTATACAGATATAATTATAGCAACAAGGTATGGATAGGCACACTAACATGCTTGAAATAGATGCGAATAGCTCTATAAACAGGCAATTAAGGTCTGAATAGATTCTGTAAAACTAAGCGCTTTATGGATGAGAAACCCTGCATTACCCCACAGACTGGCCATTTTTATCTAATTATATATATATATTTTATCTTTCCTTTTATCTTTTACTTGTCTCAGTCGTTAGACCACAGTCATGTTGGGGCACCAGGTTGAATTTTTAATTGAATGAATTGGCCCCAGGTCTTCTTTCTATTGGTACTTATTCTATCTGTGTCTTTTGCTGAACTGCTAGGTTGTAGGGACATAAACACACCAACGCTGGTTGTCAAGCCTATATATATATGCATATATAAATTATCTATCTATCTATCTATCTATCTATCTATCTACATATATACATATACATATATATACATACATATATATATATACATACATATATATATATATAT
This sequence comes from Octopus bimaculoides, assembly GCF_046866305.1. Taxonomy (NCBI): domain Eukaryota; kingdom Metazoa; phylum Mollusca; class Cephalopoda; order Octopoda; family Octopodidae; genus Octopus; species Octopus bimaculoides. Next base: position 31,554,306 of record NC_142937.1, read on the forward strand.
ATATATATATATATATATATATATATATATATATATCACCATCATCATCATCATCATCGTTTAACGTCCGCTTTCCATGCTAGCATGGGTTGGACGATTTGACTGAGGACTGGTGAAACCGGATCGCAACACCAGGCTCCAATCTAATTTGGCAGAGTTTCTACAGCTGGATGCCCTTCCTAACGCCAACCACTCAGAGAGTGTAGTGGGTGCTTTTACGTGTCACCCGCACGAAAACGGCCACGCTCGAAATGGTGTCTTTTATGTGCCACCTGCACAAGCCAGTCCAGGGGCACTGGTAACGATCTCGCTCGAAAATCCTACGGGAGCCAGTCAGGCGGTACTGGCAATAGCCACGCTCAAAATGGTGCATCTCATGTGCCACGCGCACAAGAGCCAGTCCAGGGGCACTGGCAACGATCTTACTTGGCTTGCCGGGTCTTCTCACGCACAGCACATTTCCAAAGGTCTTGGTCAGTAGTCATCGCCTCGGTGAGGCCCAATGTACGAAGGTCTTGCCTCAACACCTCAGCCCAGGTCTTCCTGGGCCTACCTCTTCCACGGGTTCCCTCAACTGTTAGGGTGTGGCACTTTTTCACGCAGCTATCCTCATCCATTCTTACCACATGTCCATACCAGCGCAATCGTCTCTCTTGCACACCACAACTGATGCTTCTAATGTTCAGCTTTTCTCTCAAGATACTTACACTCTGACGGGTATTCACATTGACATTACACATCCAACGGAGCATACTGGCTTCATTCCTTGCGAGCTTACGTATGTCCTCAGCAGTTACAGCCCATGTTTCACTGCCATGTAGCATGGCTGTTCGTACACATGCGTCATACAGTCTGCCTTTTACTCTGAGTGAGAGTCCCTTTGTCACCAGCAAGGGTAAGAGCTCTCTAAACTTTGCCCAGGCTATTCTTATTCTAGCAGCTACACTTTCAGCGCACCCACCCCCACTACTAACTTGGTCGCCCAGATATATATATATATTATATATATATGGACACATAAGAGGTGCAGCAACATCAAAGGCAGGTTAACTAGCAAGTTAGTTTTTGTTTGTGGCAGATGTTCAGGTGCAATAAAGACTGCAAACAAACAGGAAACAACTTCTATCTCATTCCAGGGTGAAAAACTAGAGGTAGTCGATAGCTTCCGCTATCTGGGCGACCAAGTTAGTAGTGGGGGTGGGTGCGCTGAAAGTGTAGCTGCTAGAATAAGAATAGCCTGGGCAAAGTTTAGAGAGCTCTTACCCCTGCTGGCGACAAAGGGACTCTCACTCAGAGTAAAAGCAGACTGTATGACGCATGCGTACGAACAACCATGCTACATGGCAGTGAAACATGGGCTGTAACTGCTGAGGACATACGTAAGCTCGCAAGGAATGAAGCCAGTATGCTCCGTTGGATGTGTAATGTCAATGTGAATACCCGTCAGAGTGTAAGTATCTTGAGAGAAAAGCTGAACATTAGAAGCATCAGTTGTGGCGTGCAAGAGAGACGATTGCGCTGGTATTGACATGTGGTGAGAATGGAGGATGATAGCTGCGTGAAAAAGTGCCACACGCTAACAGTTGAGGGAACCCGTGGAAGAGGTAGGCCCAGGAAGACCTGGGCTGAGGTGGTGAGGCAAAACCTTCGTACATTGGGCCTCACCGAGGTGATGACTACTGACCGAGACCTTTGGAAATGTGCTGTGCGTGAGAAGACCCGGCAAGCCAAGTAAGATCATTGCCAGTGCCCCTGGACTGGTTCTTGTGCGGGTGGCACATGAGATGCACCATTTCGAGCGTGGCCGTTTTCGTGCGGGTGACACGTAAAAGCACCCACTACATTCTCTGAGTGGTTGGCGTTAGGAAGGGCATCCAGCTGTAGAAACTCTGCCAAATCAGACTGGAGCCTAGTGTTGCCATCCGGTTTCACCAGTCCTCAGTCAAATCGTCCAACCCATGCTAGCATGGAAAGCGGACGTTAAACGATGATGATGATGATGATGATGATATTACATATATATATATATATATATATATATATATTTATATATATATATATATATATATATATATATATATATATATATATATATATATATGTATATATATATATATTTCGCTCCTTTGCGCAACATGGGCTCAGCTCCCCTCCCCCTTCATCTAACCCCCTCCTCCTGCCTCTCTCCCCCCTCCCTCCTACCACCCCTACTCTTTCTCTCCTCTCACCCTTACTCTTTCACTCTCTTCTCTCTTTCCCTATCTCTCACTCTCTTCTCTCTCACTCTCTTTCTCTTCCTCTCTTTCTCCCCCCCATACCCACCGTCCCCCTCTCTCACATCCACCTTCCCTCTCTTATACCCATACTCTCTCCTCTCTTATACCCACACTCTCTGCTCTCTTCCTCTCCCCTCCCATACCCACCCTCCCCCTCTCTTACATCCCCCTTCCCCTTCCCCCTTCATCGTCAACACCCCCTCATAAGCTCATCCCACCACACCCTAACACACTACTACTGTACCTTCCCACTCCACCCCACCCTTACCCACATACCCCACCCATACCTCTACCCCACCCTCAGCCTAACCCACACTCCACCCATGCCTTCCCCACCCCCCAACACCCTCACATCACATCACACCAATACCCTCGCATCACACCACGCACACACTACAACTGACCAACTCCTCTCTCCCCTCCCCATTTTCACACTACATACATCAAGATCACCAGCATTCTATCTCCCACACACAGCCCCTCGTTCTTCGATCACCGTTTGTTATCTCCTCCTTTTCTTAGCTCTCCTGAAAAAAGAATTTCTAACTTCCGGTCATCATTATAAGCCATTATTATGATTGACCGTTGACTGAACACTATTCAATTTTTTTTCTCCGTGTTTTTCTCCTTGTCTCCGTATTCTTTCTGTTGAAGAGCGTAGCTCTAAACGTCAAAGACTTTCCGTATTCCCGAGCGTCATACTAATACATCCTTTTGTTATTTACACCACCTGTCCTCGTCTGTTGTTGTTTTTTCGTACATTCTCCCACATATATACATATGTATATATATATATGTATATATATATATATATATATATATATATATATATATATATATATATATATATATATATGTATATATACATACATACATATATATATATATATATATATATATATATATATATATATATATATATATATATATATATATATATATGTATATATATATATATATATATATATATATATATATACACACACACACACATAATGTGAAAATAACGCCCACATCTCTCTCAGATCATAACATTATAGAATTAACTATGTATGGTCCTAGGCAACCCGCTTACACCCACCCCACCAGGAGGACTCAAGCAATATCCAACCTCAATTTCCACAGGGCGGACTGGAAGTCAATTCACAGAGAGATTCGAAATCAAAACTGGCATGACAGCCTTTCTATACAAGACAATGACCTCAAACTAAGTCATTTTATGTCAACTATACAAGACATATGCACCAAATACGTGCCATATAGAAAGACCAGCAAACATGCCAATAGAATTCCTAGAGACAGGAAAATCCTTATGAGACACAGAACAAAGGTCTCAAACCAGTTAAATAGAGAACCGGGGGATAGGAAAAGGGCTAAATTAAAACTAACACTGTTAGAAATAGAAAACAAGATTAAACTCTCTCATGAAAAGGAGAAAGCAGAGAAGGAGAAGAGAGCAGTAGAAAGCATAAAAACAAACCCCAAGGCTTTCTATAGATTTGCAAAAGAGACTGCTGACCCCTATTCCTGCCTAATGGCTCACTGACTGCGGATCCCACATGGATAAGTGAAGTGCTCAGTGCACAATTCAAGAGTGTCTTCACTTCTCCTCTGAGTCACATGCAGATGAAGAACCCAGCTGATTTCTTTGATAATAGCACTCAGCAGAAAAAGACTGCATCCATTACCTACATTGACATTGAAGAGGAAGATGTAATAGGTGCCATAAATGAAATGAGCTTAAATTCGGCAACTGGCCCCGATGGTTTCCCGGCTGTCCTCTTAAAGTCGTGTAAACAAGAATTAGCAGGACCACTCCGGATACTCTTCCAGAGTTTCCTTGCAAATGGTAAACTTCCCAAAAAGCTGAAGGAAGGCACCATATGTCCTGTCCATAAAGGCGGAAGCAGAGCAGAGGCTGGGAACTACAGGCCCATCTCTCTGACTTCACATATTAGCAAAGTCATGGAACGAATTGTCAGAAAGAGATTGATTGCGTTCCTAGAAGAAAATGACTTGCTGAATGAGACCCAGCATGGTTTCCGTCCAGGTAGAAGCTGCCTCACGCAGCTCCTGCAGCATTATGACTGGGTCCTGAAGCAGCTACTTGACCATTCAAATGTTGATGTGATATATCTCGACTTTGCAAAAGCCTTTGACAAAGTTGATCATGGCTTGATATGTCACAAGCTGCGAAACCTTGGCATAACTGGTAAATTAGGAGAATGGCTGCATGACTTCCTGAATGGTAGAAGTCAGACAGTTGCAGCCAATGGAGAACTATCTAGGGAAACACAAATATTGAGCGGTGTTCCGCAAGGAACTATCCTGGGGCCACTACTGTTCATAGTGGCCCTTCTGGACATGCCCACGGTCACTCGGAGAGCCACTGTAACTAGCTACGCTGATGACACAAAGATATCTCAGGCCATAAAGAATCCTGATGATATTGTAAGCCTACAGAATGACCTAAATGCAATATATGAGTGGGCAGAGCAAAACAATATGCAGTTCAATGCGGAAAAATTTCAAGTACTGCGCTACAAGGCCACAAGTGCCTCCCAACTAGCATACACAGGACCTGGAGGTACTGCAATCCCAGAACCACAAGCCGTGAGAGACCTGGGCATCAACATGTGTAGTGATGCATCATTTCACATGCACATTGTCAAGTTGACAGCAAAGTTGACAGCAAAGTGCAGACAGCTGGCGGGGTGGATACTGAGGACATTCCGTACAAGACATTTGTCCTGAGCTGCCTAGACTATTGCTCTCAGTTGTGGTCACCACACAGTGTCAAACGGACAGCAGAACTCGAGGCAATTCAGAGGCACTATACAAAAAAGATCGCCACAGTCCAGCAGATGAACTACAGGGAGCGACTGCAGGTACTAGGTCTCTACTCCCTGGAACGCAGGCGGGAGAGATATGTAATAATATACATATGGAAAATACTGGAAGGACTGGTGCCAAACTTTGGCATCAAGTACTACAGGAATCTCACATAAGAACAAGATACTGCAGCAGCCTCGGTTTCAGAGGACCTCAGCTCTTCAATGCCCTGCCAAAACATTTGAGAGACCTGCAAGACACGGATGTGGAGGTCTTCAAGACAAAACTCGACGCTTTCCTCTCCACGATACCAGATGAACCAATGGCTCGAAATGAGACACAGTTTAGGGCAGCGATGTCAAATTCTCTTATACACCAGATGTGCCATCAAAACTCTTGATTGGACTATATCAGGTGCAGGAGAAGAGCCATGCAAGGAACGTGAAGAGAGCAAAGCATAAAGACAGAAAATCACGGTCGTGCTCCAGCATGACCACAGCCACTTGGCTGAAACCCAGAAATAAAAAAATTAAAATGTATATATATATATATATATATATATATATATATATATATATATATATATATATATATATATATATGTATATATATATGTACTTCTATATGTAAACCATGTTGGCAAAATAACATAGTCTGCCATGGACACCTGTGCTTTGGTTCTTTCTTTCTTTTTCTTTTCTTCCTTTCTTTTGTCACGTTTGCTATGAATTAAATTAATGAATTCAACGGGATACACCGTCTGCAAGTAGTTGGGTTCAGCATATTATCCTCCATTTTCTAATTGTTACACAAATTTTGGGTAAAACCTCCACTTTTACCCGCTCCCATTGATTGCACCTAGTATAGCACTAGTGTAGCAATAATTGGGTACCCTCCCAGCAGTATACTGGATAGATACTATCCCTTAGCGGGTTGTACCCCCAACCCCTAACTCTCTCACGTTATATATATATATATATATATATATATATATATATATATATATATATATATATATATATATATATATATATATATATATAAATATATACATACATATATATATACATACATACATATATATATATATCTAAATATATATACATACATATATGTACATACATATATATATATATACATACATATATATATATATATATATATATATATATATATATATATATATATATATATATATATATATATATATATATATATATATATATATATAACGTGAGAGAGTTAGGGGTTGCGGTACAACCCGCTAAGGGATAGTATCTATCCAGTATACTGCTGGGAGGGTACCCAATTATTGCTACACTAGTGCTATATATATATATGTATGTATGTATGCATATATATATATATATATATATATATATATATATATATATATATATATATATATATATATATATATATATATATATATATATATATATATATATATCTTAATATAGAAAGCTGAAATTGTGTGTCTGTGTGAAGCCTTTTTGAAAGTTTATAGAAATCCACATTTTCCACTTTTTCGTAAAAAGTTTTACATCAATGGAATTTTGTCGATCTGAACTTTCCAGTGCAGTAATTAGATTTTTAAAATTCCGTTTACTTTGTGTGATTTAAGGGAGATTTGGCTGTCGTTTCTAGCAATTTTTATATTTCATCCCTTCTACTTGGAACGCCGTTCTTACACACGCGCTCAACATAAAAATATAGAGAGTAAGAGTAAAAGAGGGAGAGGGAGAGAGAGAGAAAGTGATACATACAACGTCATAGATTAAACTTTCATCTCAGTATTCTTTACCTATTTTTCATAGCATAGATACGTAAAAACACACACAACCACATATACATAACATGTGACAACAACATACACATTTCTCTCAATCTCTACTCAATTCTCCCCCTCTTCCTCTCTCGCTCTCTCAAACGTATACACGTGCAAGTAAACACAATCATTCACATCGTGGTGTATTTACAAAACATTGACGGCATAACTACAGAGTTGTACCCCCCAACTTTGGAAGGTCATAACTTTCATAAAAATGAATATTTTTTTATGAAATTTTCTATGCATATATTATTTATTATGTAGATTCCGAATATACAAAAATTTTGGTGAAAGTGTTTTGGGAGGGGGTGGGGGACAATATTCGGAAATTCCACTTAAATTCCTCTTAACTTCCAGGAAAATGAATATATTTTCGTGAAATTTTCTACAAATATACCTTGATGTATGTACATTTCAAGCATGTAGGAATTTTGAAGGAAACAACTGTAGGTTATTTTTGAGAAGTGTTCCCCACTCGGTGGTGTTTCGGAGCAAGTCGTCCATATTTGTTTCATTTTTCTCTATTATGTGCTTATGCGCATCCTTAGATTTCTAATGAAGTAATAGGCAGTGAACAGAAGCCGTCATAAGAAAACTTTTAACTACCTCTATTCCTTTCTCCTCCTCTCTCTACCTCTTCCTCTCTCGCTCTCTCAAAAGCATACACGTGCAAGTACACATTCATTCAGTAAAATATAACCCATGTTCGTCAATGTTTTGTATATATACCTCGATTTTCTCTAGGGTGTTAGGGTTAGGGTTTTAGGGTCAGGGTTAGGGTTTAGGGTTACGGTTACGGCTAGGTTTAGGACTAGTGTTACGGTTAAGGTTTTAGGGTTAGGGTTTTAGGGTTAGGGTTTTAGGGTTAGGGTTTTAGGGTTAGGGTTTAGGGTTAGTGTTAGGGTTAGGGTTAGGATTAGGTTTAGGATTAGGGTTGGGTAAACGTGCGGGTGTTAATCTGAAAAATTACAGAAATGTGAAAAGTACCGACCCTGCCATCTATTATAACTTTTGTTGTTCTGTTTAATATATACATAGATTATGCCTCCAAAGAAGAGAGTTTGCTGGGGAAAGACAGCAACCGGTTTAAAATGACAGCCACAGACTGCAGCAATTCACCACATTCCAGTAGCTACTTTGAACATAATGCAAAATGGTGCATCAACATCTTCTGCCCAATCTGATAGAATTCTGGTAAAACTGTGTAGCAACAGATCGCCAGCAATTGCTTCATCAGAAATTGCCGTCCTAGCTCCTGTGAAAAGGGATTACCCTGCTATGTATAATCAGGGCAGCGCAAAAAGTTGTTTTGCACAAGCATTTCTATAGCCAATTAGACGGATGAAATTTACGTACGCTTAATAATGTTACGCAAAACAGCCTTCAGACTTTTCCTATTAATTTCATCGTCTTTTGAATTATGAACATATTTACATCATAAGGGTTTTTTCGTTGTAAGGCTTTCTTTTTTAGTTGATTTTTCACCTATCAAGACTTATCGTAGATGGCGTAATAAGTCACACCCGGACAAGGTCGGGTTATACTGCTAGTATATGTATATATATATATATGTATGTATGTATATATATATATATATATATATATATATATATATATATATATATATATATATATATATATATATATATATATATACTAGCAGTATAACCCAGCGTTGCCCGGGATTAAGCTAGGATTATTAAGTGATCAAGTGCTTTATTTCAAACTAAAATAAGTAACATCGACATCAGATTTGAGCGAAATCCGTTGAAATTGGTTTGGCTGAAAATGGTTTGCTGGCAATTTGATTGGGAAATCCCATAAGGAATTAGTTTATCGGTTATTTCCACTCATTGACTGTTCTTTTTTTTAAAGTTGCATTAGAGATCTGCATAGGAGAGGGTTGATCTGAAGGTTTGCATTGGAGATCTGGATTGGAGTAACTTAGGAAAACTTACCAACAGCCTTAACCAGAAAATAAGGGGCCTGCCCCTTCTAGGTTAATTCTATGAGCAACTTAGCCAATCACTGATATCAGCCGAATAAGCATTGTTGTTGGAGAAGTGAGCATTGTCCAATAAAAAAGAGGAAGAATCTATAAGTCATGTTGCCATGGTTTGAGAATGTGTCCGGCCAATGTTTCCGGATCACTGTTTATAACCACATCGGCTTCAATGTCAACTTGTCTATAAAACTTTGCTATAGACAACATTGCGTGTTCTGCCCTGAAGAGCATACACAAAAAGAGCGTTTCTACTACCCACACGGGAGCAGGCCACCTAAAGTTGCCCATGTGAAAAGCATGGCTCCCCCAAATGGATGCCTGCCACCGGTGTGCTGAAATCCTCGGAATTTCACTCCCCCCACACATTGATCTTTTCACCAGCTATTTTTCAATGTACGGGAAAAATACGGAAATTAAGAATATGGATAAATATTTTTTTTTAATCTCAAATTTACCATGAAAAACTCCAGCTAAATTTTAGATAACACTCGCACGATTTTCACTAAGAAAAAAATAAATCGGATTTTTTGCATGGAATCAACTATCCTGGCCTGCTAATATGCTACAAAACCCTTTATGTGGTCTGAAAAACAGGTTGGAGTGTGGTGGAAGCCTCGGAAAGTTTAAATCACATCGGCCTTTTCCATAAAAAGTGTTGGAGGGAAAGAGGGAAACAACGTCGTAAAAGTGAAAGAGATAGAGAGAGCGTGATTTCTTTTGAAGTTGGCATGTGTGTGTGTGTGTGTGTGTGTGTAATGTTGCTGGTATGTGTATGTGTGAGAGAGAGAAAAAGGGAGAGAGAGAGAGAGAGAAAGAAAGAAAGAAAGAAAGAGAGAGAGATAACTGAAATGATTTTTATTTCCTTTTTATAGTGAGTTTGTGAGACAAAGTCTGGTGAAGTTCTTTTGTTAGTGTGAGAGAGAGCAGTTATGTATGTATGTATGTATGTATGTATGTATGTATGTATGTATGTATGTATGAATGGCTACAGTGACACACACACGCAGGTTGTTATGTATGTGTGTGTGTCACTGAATCCATTCACACACACACATACATAACAACCTGCGCGTGTGTGTGTGTGTCACTGTAGCCATACATACATACGTACATACATACATACGTACATACATACATACATACATAACCTCTCTGTCTCACACTAACAAAAGAACTTCACCAGACTTTCTGTCTCACAAACTCACTATAAAAAGGAAATAAAAATCATTTCAGTTATCTCTCTTTCTTTCTCTCTCTCTCTCCCTCTTTCTCTCTGTCACACATACACACACCAGCAACATTACACACACACACACATGCCAACTTCAAAAGAAATCGCGCTCTAAGATTTATAATAAATAAATAATTTAAAATAAATATATTTTAATTGTTGTGTGAGAAAGTATATATAATCTCATTATAAAATATAGTGTCTGTCAAAAACGTCCTATATTTGAAACTATATCTCCTGTTTAAGAAAAAAAAATCATTTTACATTTTCAATTTTCATGAATGCTGACACTGTCTTCCTTACTCTCCTCTCCCAGTCTTTCTTTCGTTAGATGCTTGCTGTCTCCCTCTCCCACTTTTTCTTTACTTTTTTTGTTAGACGCTGGCAAACAATCTGTATCTCTCCCTCACTCCCCATCTCACAAATATACAATTTCTCTCTCTCTCCTTCACGCGCTTACGCACACTTTGACTTCGCCATGTTAGCAAACTTCAAAATTGGTAAAAGTTATGGTTGAAAATCGATTTTTACAGCTATACACGGGTGCCTCTGAGAGAAAAAGTTGATGAAAATGCAAATAGGGTCATGACAAACGTCCTCCTAAAATTGGAGCGACATGCATGCTAATTTGTGGATGTGCATAAACTACATTAGCCTCAAGAAAACATCTTTTCCAGCTGGCTACTGACACAAGATCTGTGTCCATATACTGTGAGCTAGGGCGTCTGCAGTAATTCCAATAGCCTGATTTATTAATGCAATATAATGCCATTTCCAACCACCTATGAGTATGAGACTGCAATTTCCACTTTCCTTGCCATCAAAAATAAGTCACAAAATCGACTGGATATCACACCAGAAATGAGAGTTGCCCTCTCTAAAACAGAGCCGAACATAGAAGAGCTGGTTACTTTGCTCTATACAAAATGACAGACAGTCTGCTTTTGTGAATAAATAGTTTCTTATATAGTATTGTTGTCATGTTATTTACCAGTGATTCAGGAAAAGGGATAGCAAACCTCCAGGGGAGGAGAAGAAGACGGTGTTTCTACTAAAATTGTGGGTTTCCTTGCATACTAGTGGTCCAATTGCAGAAACTTCTGTACAATTATTTTGCTGAAAAAAGCTAAATTGGTTGGAATGCATCTCTTGGATAATCAATATGAGGAATGACCTGACAATGAGGAGGAATAGCATCCCAAACATGGTGAAAGGGGATGGTGATGCCAAAAGTTCAAGAACCACTCTTATGTATGTATATATACCATAGTTTCTGTGTATAACCTGCGGTTTCTTTCTGCCAAACAGACATAAATGGGTCTTATGCAGTTGTTAATGCTGGATGCTTGGGATATTTTCAAACTGTTTTCGTTTCTCATTTGTGTTGTAACCAATTGATCAACTGATTCCCCATATTTTCATGTATATTTATTGTATCCCAATGGGGCATTGTGTGGATTAAGGAAAAAAGAGAAAAAAGAAAAATGATATAGAAATGTTAAACTAAAACATTTAACTGATACTACTTGTGAGTAGGTAGCATGCAGCCATTTCACATTCCTTATTATAATTCACCCTCCATTCGTTCATTCTGTGTTTTGTCCACACTGTAGTGTCCTGTCTGTCCCCGTCTATGTATGAGCCTGAGTGCTTAAATAAAGAAATACTGTTGGTTCCCGACCTTCTAAGGTCTAACCACTGACAACATTACAGCGACCTCCATCTTCATTACCACCATCATGTCTCTCACCAACGCTGCCAACAACACCTACATAGCCCCAACACACTGCACTGGTTCTAACATATTGCTGTTCGTGAGCTTTCCTCACCAGGGTTAACAGCTAACATACAACCCACACAGATTCATGTAGATATATGACTAAATGTACATCAACCACTTCCATTCAGCTTGTGTATATATACATGTGACCACAATAAGCGTATTTAAAGTTATCATCTTTGTTCCATGTATTTCTTTACTGGGTTCCTACCACAATAACATTACAGCCTTCTGAGCGAAGTCACATTAGATGGAATACCACTTATCCTTCTACACATACATACAAGCACACATGCACATGTATGACTAGAATTCAGATAATAGTTGTCCAGATCATTAATTTTAATTCATTGAAATTTCTTGGCATGTTGACGCCTGCTTTACTTTATATGCATATTAATACAGTTGAGATAGGCAGGGCACTCTGTTCGGATGAAAGATGTATGGTTTGCTTTGGATGGTCTACTTTGTATGGTCTGCTTTGGAATAAGAAAAAGTCCTGTAGGTTGTCCCTCTTATATTAGAAGGATATGCTTAAGGATAACTTCAAGCACTGTAATATTGAATTTAACTCTTGAGAATCTTGCTGAAAAGTAAAATGTAAGAACAACGTATTTCACTAGTCTGAAATAGTTTGAAGTGAGTAGACAGAAACATTGTGATTATCTTCTCTTCAAATGTCTTTATTATCTTCTCTTCAAATGTCTTTATTATCTTCTCTTCAAATGTCTTTATTTGTGGTGATTGTGGATTCGTAGCATACATCAAAGCAGGACTCACTACCCACAGCAGAAAGCATAGATCTACACAAGATCATCAGTCAGCACCATAAAACATCTCATACATAATCAATGTTTGGCTCAAGATCAAAGTAAAGATACCAAATTGCAGAACCCAGCATCTACCATTTAGATGTGTGTGTGTGAGTTAAAATGATTTATCTTAGGCTTTCAATCAACATTATCACTAATTAAAAGGATATTCACAATGTTTCTGTCTACTCACTTCAAACTATTTCAGACTAGTGAAATACGTTGTTCTTACATTTTACTTTTCAGCAAGATTCTCAAGAGTTAAATTCAATATTACAGTGCTTGAAGTTATCCTTAAGCATATCCTTCTAATATAAGAGGGACAACCTACAGGACTTTTTCTTATTCCAAAGCAGACCATACAAAGTAGACCATCCAAAGCAAACCATACATCTTTTTAATTATGTATTATATATTGTTACAGCGACATCCAGTTTCGTAATTCTAAAAATTTAATGGAAAGTAATTGAGTCCTAAGATACAATTTCTACTTAGAACACTGAGTCAGTAATGTGAAGTAAATAACATATAAGCTTCTGTTATTTTGTATTTTCTTCTCTTACAGATTATTTTACGTGAGACTGACCTTGAAAACGGAACTTTTGTCGGCTTAATAAGAGATTCTCAACACCTAACGTTCGTGTTCAGTGGTGAAATATTTCTTTTAAGAATATGACCTACGATAGTAAATCAAGATTTTATTTTGATTCTATCAAAATCAAATTTATGTTAGTGATTTTGTTAATCTTAATATATGTTGATCAGTCAATGACAACAGTATGTCACACCTCATGCACATGTGATCAGTACCAGACTGATATAGAATGTAATACGACATGGCCGCACTCATTTCCAATGAATGTGACAAAATTGTAAGTATTAAACAATTTCAAAATATTTATTACATACATAGTTTTTCTAAATTTTATTCATATCAGTTATGTTGTCATTTAAAGTAGTGGATTTCAAACCGACAAATATCAGCCCCTATGAATATTAATGAATTTTTTATCATCTGTCCCTTTTATAAATGAGATTGCCTCACTGTTTAGAGTTTAAGTCACCCTTTATTTCATCTCTATATGTATCTGTCAGTCTTTCTATATTTCTATAGTTTATGTGTCTGTATCTGTGACTGCATGCGAGTATGTACATGTTTATCCAAATAAGCACACCCTTTATGTCCAATGTATTTGTTATGTTGCATAGACTAAGAACAGTATTCATCCATATAATTCTTTCTTCATTTTGATATCAGACAAGTTCAAAAATATAGCACAAAAATAATAGAAATGACACACCAGGAAAATAATTCAAGAACTCATACATGACAATTCATTTGTGGCTCTCAAGAAATGTTAGTGGCAAAGAAGTGAACAACTTTAGAAAGTGACAGGATATAGACAGCATAGTAAATTAGAGTTATTATTCTATTTGAAAGAAAATGATTGACAGCCACTTTGAAGCCTTCGAGACCAGGCATAAAAACATTAAGTTTGCTGCAGTTTTAACCACGTCCTTGTCATCGTCGTCATCATCATCATTGTTTAACATCCATTTTCCATGCTGGCATTGGTTGGACAGTTTGACAGAAGTAGGCCAGTCCAAGAACTCTCTAGACTCCAATTGTCTGTTGTGGCATTGTTTCTATGGTTGGGTGCCCTTCCTAACACCAACCACTTTATAGAGTGTGCTTGGTGCTTTTTACATGCCACCAGCACAGGTGCATTTACGCAGCACTAGCACGAGTACATTTTATGTGGCACCAGCACCTGTAAAGGATAAACCTGCATGTATGGATGACAGCAATTTTACTTTGCTAGACAGCATATGCCTTACTCTTTTATAATACGATGTCTATCAAGGTTTCCTATTTGCATTAAACATTTACTTTAAAAATCAACTAATTCTTTTAATTTAATATCTAATATTTTATTGATGATCTGTTCTAAACAATTTTAAACAATTATTTTCTTTCTTAGAGTCAACGCAGCTAAAACCAAAATCCTAATAAGTAGGAAGGTAGATAAAACACAAACCTCTTCAGGTAGATGGCCCTGCTCAGTATGTAGAAAAGGAGTAGGTAGTAACTCTATAAGATGTACCCGGTGCAAGCTATGGACACATAAGAGGTGCAGCAACATCAAAGGCAGGTTAACTAGCAAGTTAGTTTTTGTTTGTGGCAGATGTTCAGGTGCAATAAACACTGTAAACAAACAGGAAACAACTATCTCATTCCAGGGAGAAAAACTAGAGGTAGTCGATAGCTTCCGCTATCTGGGTGACCAAGTTAGTAGTGGGGGTGGGTGCGCTGAAAGTGTAACTGCTAGAATAAGAATAGCCTGGGCCAAGTTTAGAGAGCTCTTACCTCTGCTGGCGACAAAGGGACTCTCACTCAGAGTAAAAGGCAGACTGTATGACGCATGTGTACGAACAGCCATGCTACATGGCAGTGAAACATGGGCTGTGACTGCTGAGGACATGCGTAAGCTCGCAAGGAATGAAGCCAGTATGCTCCGCTGGATGTGTAATGTAAATGTGCATACCCATCAGAGTGTAAGTATCTTGAGAGAAAAGCTGAACATAAGAAGCATCAGTTGTGGTGTGCAAGAGAGACGATTGCGCTGGTATGGACATGTGGTGAGAATGGATGAGGATAGCTGCGTGAAAAAGTGCCACACCCTAACAGTTGAGGGAACCCGTGGAAGAGGTAGGCCCAGGAAGACCTGGGCTGAGGTGGTGAGGCAAGACCTTCGAACATTGGGCCTCACCGAGGCGATGACTACTGACCGAGACCTTTGGAAATGTGCTGTGCGTGGACTGGCTCTTGTGTGGGTGGCACATAAGATGTACCATCCTGAGCGTAACCGTTGCCAGTACCGCCTGACTGGCCTGGTAGGGTTTTCGAGCGAGATCATTGCCAGTGCCCCTGGACTGGCTCTTGTGCGGGTGGCACATAAAAGACACCATTTCGAGCGTGGCCGTTTTCATGTGGGTGACACGTAAATGCACCCACTACACTCTCTGAGTGGTTGGCGTTAGGAAGGGCATCCAGCTGTAGAAACTCTGCCAAATTAGATTGGAGCCTGGTGTTGCCATCCGGTTTCACCAGTCCTCAGTCAAATCGTCCAACCCATGCTAGCATGGAAAGCGGACGTTAAACGATGATGATGATGATGATGATTAGACATTCTAAAATACTATTAAATTTCATTCAATTTTAAAAAAGGTAAAATCAGACAGAACTTATGGGATAACCTGATATATCACTATATTTTGTGCGTGTGATTGTGTGTGTGTGTGTGTGTATGATTGTGTGTGTGTGTGTGTGATTGTGTGTGTGTGTAATTGTGTGTGTGTGTGATTGTGTGTGTGTGTGTGATTGTGTGTGTGTGTGTGTGATTGTGTGTGAGTATATACAAATGAGCGTGCATTTGTGTCCTTTGCAGTTAAGTTGCATAATTAAGATTAGTGTTCGTCATACACCAACGAGAAAGGTTTTCTGGCTGTGATACTTCTACCAAATTGTACATTCAGGATTCAAAGATCTGGTTTGTTCTTACGTATTTTAAGAAAGTATTGTACAATTTGTAAGGAATGTGGCTGCGAATGCTTCATCATGCAGTGATGAAAGACATATTGAAAACCCTTTGATTCTATGAAGAATGAATATTTGAAGAGTATTTAGTGAGTGTGGTCACTAATTTATAGTATGAAAGTGTTTGTGGAAAGGTCCAGTAAATGAGCTTTTGAGAAACCTGTAATGGAATGTGAGAAGGCAGTTTTTTAAAACAAATAATTATATATTTAAATATATGCATATATATATATATATATATATATATATATATATATATATATATATATATATATATATATATATAAATATATGCATATACATATATAGTGAGAAACTACTAAAAACAAAAGACAAAGATGGGTGTGTAAACAACAAACAGATGTATTAGTTCAATGCTCGGCAAGTGAAAAAGTCTTTTACGTTTCGAGCCTATGCACTTTGACAGAAAGGAACATAGAAATAAATAGGAAGAGAAAATGGAAAAAGGTTCAGTGGCTAGTGATCTGTCATGGCGAATGCCAGACAGAGGGGTCACACAGGAGACCTAGGAAGAAGGGGAGATGATAAAATGGTGGTGATCCCAAAACGAAAAAGTGATGATGATAATGATACACATATATATAATGTCTTATGAGAATTTATGGGAAAGTACCTGTTGTGTGGATGCCCCCAGACGAAAAGTAGGCTAGTCCACTACGTATAAATAGTGGATGTGATAGCCAGTAAGGGTTGTTCGGAGGGCGGAATGTCAAAGGTTGAGTATTCAGTAGTGAAGAGTTTGAAGGCTGAGAGTTTATTAGTTGAGCGAAGGTATGTCATCAGGGAAAGCACGCCGTCCAAATGTGTGATATAACAGTGGCGACGAGGTTTCGAATAGTACTGAAATGGAAGAGTTACTGAAAACAGTTGTAAAACAACAAGAGCAGCAACTGAGGAAGTTAACAGAATTGTTACCGCATTCGAGAAATACGACAGAATCATTTTCAGTGGACGGTGTTGCAAATTCCATCGAAGAATTGCACTACAAACCGGATGAAGGAACTACCTTTACTGCATATTACAGACAATACGAAGACATATTCAGAGAGGAATGCACGGGATAGTCTAGTGAAAGGAAGAGAAAGAGAGAGAGATAGATAGAGAGAGAGATAGATAGAGAGAGAGAGAGAGGATATGCAATTCCATGTGTATGAGCCTGGTGAACTTCAGTCTAAGATTAGGACTGATCAGCAGATGTATGACAAATGTTTTCCAGACATGACACTCACTCAGTTATACATTCAGGGATGTAATATAACTCAATATCTCTCTCCTTACTTTAACATCATCATCATCTTAATCAACATGATCGTTTAACGTCCATTTTCCGTACATGGCATGAGTAGGACAGTTCACAGGACCCAGTCAGGAAGAAAAACTACCCTAGGCTACTGAATTTATTTTGGCAGGAATTTTATGGCTGGATATCTTTCCTAACACCAACCACCCAACAGAGTGGACATAGGGCTTTTCATGTGGTATTAGTAAAGGTGAGGTTAGATTTGGCATGATTTTCACAGCTGAATGCCCTTCCAAATGCTAAACACATTGCTATAGAGGAGGTACATGATTAACTATTGAGAAAGAGGGAGAGTGAGTGAGAGAGAGAGAGAGTGGGGGAGGTACACGGAAGAGGCCAGAAACAAGTGTGCTGATGTAAACGAGACACTTAGTTATGTAGGCAGAAAAAAAAAACAAGAGAAGGAAAAAGAGAGAGAGTGACCAAAGGAAAGGGAGAGAGAGTATGAGTAATTAGTTAATGTGCGTGTGCGCGTGTGTGTGCATGCATAAGTGAAAAAATATCTATGTGTGATGATATATTGTGTACATATGATGATATATATGTGTATATCTGTAAATGTATGTAACTAATTGTGAATGTCCCTTTGTGTGTGTATGTATATATATATATAAATATATCTTTATTGCCCGCATGGAGCTAAACAGAGAAGGGACAAACAAAGGAATTAAGTCGATTACATCGATCCCAGTGCATAATTAGTACTTATTTAATCGACCCTGAAAGTAAGAAATGCAAAGTTGACCTCAGCGGAATTTGAACTCAGAATGTAACAGCAGATGAAATACCGCTGAGCATTTTGAACCAGTATTTCCTTGGATGAAACCATCCCTTCATGAGGTTAACACAACCTCTAATATATATATATATACATATATATATACATATATATATATACATATATATATATGTATAACTTTCATATATACACATTAACATGCATGCACACGCACACACTTATGCACACACACACAGAATGATATAAATATGAAATATTCTTTTTTAAATATAAATAAAATTAAAATATATAAGCAATATCAAGGGGGTATAATAGGAATTATATATATGTATAAATATAAAAATATAAAAGGAATATAATACGAGAGCCATCTAAATGAAAGTGGAATTTTGCAATATTATTTTATTCACCTAGTTTTACATGTCTACACTTTTATTACCTTCAAACTATTCTCCATTTGAAGCAATGCATCAGTCCAGACACATTTTTCACTTTTCAAAGCAGTTCTGCAACTCTTGTGAAGTGATGCTTTTTAACACCTCCATTTCCTTTATTTTTATTTTTTTCACCACCTCCACATCTGCAGAACGTTTTCCATCTAGGATTATTTCATTTGGGGTAACAAAAAGCAGTTGCTGGAAGCAAGATCGGGTGAATAGGGAAGATGGGTAAGCAGGGTCTTGTCATCTTTTGTCAACAACTCATACTCTCCCATATTCCCAATGAAGCAATTGCTCTAAAAAATATAATAATTTAAGCCTAATATTTAAGTCTTATCACAGATTTTGCTCAAATTCTTATGATCTCTTTCTTTGCTATAGATCTCTTGAACATAATGACATAACGTATTTGAATGAAGGGGCAATCGGAGATCTACCCGCTTTGAAGACTTTGTAAGTTGGATTACCCTTTTTCATATTATTTCATTAGCACTATGTACCTAAACATTTTATGTATCACATTTGTCCTCCTTTGTATACCTGTCTCTTTATGTATATGTGTATGTATGTGTGTGTGTGAGAGAGAGAAGGAGGGAGAGATAGAGAGATAGAGAGATAGATAAAGAGAGAGAGAGAGAGATAGAGAGAGAGATAGAGAGAGAGATAGAGAGAGAGATAGAGAGATATATATATATAGAGAGAGAGGATATGCAATTCCATGTGTATGAGCCTGGTGAACTTCAGTCTAAGATGAGTGAAGATCAGGAGAAGTTTGACAAATGTTTTCCAGCCATGACACTCACTGAATTATATATTCATGGATGTAGTATAACTCAATATGTCTCTCCTTATTTTTACATTATCATCATCATCATCAGCATCGTTTAGCATCCATCTTCCATGCATGCATGGGTAGGACAGTTGACAGGAGCTGTTCAGGAAGAAAAACTAGCAAAGGTGAGGTTAGATTTGGCATGATTTTCGCAGCTGAATGCCCTTCCAAATGCCAACCACATTACAGTGTGGACTGGATTCTGTTAACATGGCACCAGCAGTAGCAGGGTAACCACGTAGCTCGCAAGAGAAAGAATTATGAGAGGGGCAGGGGCATTTAAGGAGGGAGATCTTGCATCAGAGGATGATAGGTTAGAATGTGGTAAAGAGATACAGAGACAGAAGCAGGTGTCCTGCCACAACACAGGAGACATTAGATGAGGTGATCCAGTATCAGATGAGGAAAGGTTAGAGTGTAACAGAGAAATAGAGAGGCAGAAATAGGTGTTTTGCTATAGAGGAGGTACATGGTTAGCTATTGAGAAAGAGGGAGAGTAAGTGAGAGAGAGAGAAAGGTGGGGAGGTAATCGGAAGAGGCCAGAAACAAGTGTGCTGATGTAAACGAGACACTTAGTTATGTAGTCAGAAAAAATAAACAAGAGAAGGAAAGAGAGAGAGAGTGACCAAAGGAAAGGGAGAGAGAGTATGAAACATCAAAAGTGTAAGAGAGAGCAGAAGAGAGGTGTAATGCTAGGGTATACTCACAAATAACAAGGATCTGAGCAGAGAAAACAAGGTATGGTAATTTGCAAGAGGTGTGCCAGCGATTTTTCACAGTACATGGTATAATGTAGATATCTTCACCTCATTAGTTGTAACAACGAAGTTGCCAAATAATAATATTTTGAAATCTTTTAACATGTACGTTTCAGGTTTGCATAATATATGATAGAAATTTCACCTATTAAGTAAACCTTTCTCAGGTAAATCATTAAAAAATAATATAAATAGATTGATGGAAATATTTCAATATATATACGTAGTTATAAAAAATTAACCGCTAAGTTAGAAGGATAGATACATGCACACACACATATATGCATATATGGATATATACATATGTGTGTGTGTGTGTGTGTGTGTGTGTGTGAGAGGGTGCTGAATAGAACTTCACTTTGGATAATAGAAACTCCAGGAGGATTAGTTAATTATGATTATATTCAACATATTCCCCCTGTCAGACTCACACAATTATTGCAGCAGTCCTTCAGTTTTCCTAAGCCCTGTAAAAGGACTCAGAAGGTTTGGCCTCCAGCCAGGTGTCTTGCAATATCTTTAAAGACAAGAACGTTTCAGTACCCCTTGTATGTATACACACATATACATACTTATATATGTGTGTGCGTGTGCGCGTGCGTGTGCATGCATAAGTGAAAAAATATCTATGTGTGATGATATATTGTGTACATATGATGATATATATGTGTATATCTGTAAATGTATGTAACTAATTGTGTATGTCCCTTTGTGTGTGTATGTATATATATATATAAATATATCTTTATTGCCCGCATGGAGCTAAACAGAGAAGGGACAAACAAAGGAATTAAGTCGATTACCTCGATCCCAGTGCATAATTAGTACTTATTTAATCGACCCCGAAAGTAAGAAATGCAAAGTTGACCTCAGCGGAATTTGAACTCAGAATGTAACAGCAGATGAAATACCGCTGAGCATTTTGAACCAGTATTTCTTTGGATGAAACCATCCCTTCATGAGGTTAACACAACCTCTAATATATATATATGCATATACATATATATATATATATATATATATATATATATATATATATATATATATATATTTATATATATATATATATATATGTGTGTGTATAACGTTTATATATATATATGTATAACTTTCATATATACACATTAACATGCATGCACACGCACACATTTATGCACACACACACAGAATGATATAAATATGAAATATTCTTTTTTAAATATAAATAAAATTAAAATATATAAGCAATATCAAGGGGGTATAATAGGAATTATATATATGTATAAATATAAAAATATAAATGGAATATAATACGAGAGCCATCTAAATGAAAGTGGAATTTTGCAATATTATTTTATTCACCTAGTTTTACATGTTTACACTTTTATTACCTTCAAACTATTCTCCATTTGAAGCAATGCATCAGTCCAGACACATTTTTCACTTTTCAAAGCAGTTCTGCAACTCTTGTGAAGTGATGCTTTTTAACACCTCCATTTCCTTTATTTTTATTTTTTTCACCACCTCCACATCTGCAGAACATTTTCCATCTAGGATTTTTTCATTTGGGGTAACAAAAAGTGATTGCTGGAAGATCGGGTGAATAGGGGAGATGGGTAAGCAGGATCATGTCATCTTTTGTCAACAAAGATATATACTAATTGCTTTTATTTCCATAAGTACGCACCTCATACTCTCCCATATTCCCTATGAAGCAATTGCTTTAACAAATATAATTGTTTAAGCCTAATATTTAAGTCTTATCACAGATTTGGCTCAAATTCTTATGATCTCTTTCTTTGCTATAGGTTTCTGGAACATAATGAAATAACGTTTTTTAATGAAGGGGCAATCAGAGATCTACCCGCTTTGAATAATATGTAAGTTGGATTAACCTTTTTCATATTAGTTCATTAGCACTATGTACCTAAACATTTTATGTATCACATTTGTCCTCCTTTGTATACCTGTCTCTTTATGTATATGTGTATGTATGTGTGTGTGTGAGAGAGAGAGAAAAGGAGGGAGAGATAGATAGAGAGTGAGAGAGTGAGAGAGAGAGAGAGAGAGAGAGAGAAAGAGAAAGAGAGAGAGTAAGAGGAGAAAGAGAGGATATGCAATTCCATGTGTATGAGCCTGGTGAACTTCAGTCTAAGATGAGTGAAGATCAGGAGAAGTATGACAAATGTTTTCCAGCCATGACACTCACTGAGTTATACATTCATGGATGTAGTATAACTCAATATGTTTCTCCTTATTTTAGCATTATCATCATCATCATCACCATCGTTTAGCATCCATCTTCCATGCATGCATGGGTAGGACAGTTGACAGGAGCTGTTGAGGAAGAAAAACTAGCAAAGGTGAGGATAGATTTGGCATGATTTTCGCAGCTGAATGCCCTTCCAAATGCCAACCACATTACAGTGTGGACTGGATTCTGTTAACATGGCACCAGCAGTAGCAGGGTAACCAAGTAGCTCGCAAGAGAAAGAATTATGAGAGGGGCAGTGGCATTTAAGGAGGGGATCTTGCATCAGAGGATGAAAGGTTAGAATGTGGTAAAGAGACACAGAGACAGAAGCAGGTGTCCTGCCACAACACAGGAGACATTAGATGAGGTGATCCAGTATCAGATGAGGAAAGGTTAGAGTGTAACAGAGAAATAGAGAGGCAGAAATAGGTGTTTTACTATAGAGGAGGTACATAGTTAGCTATTGAGAAAGAGAGAGAGTGAGTGGGAGAGAGAGTGGGGGGGGGGGAGGTAATCGGAAGAGGACAGAAACAAGTGTCCTGATGTAAACGAGACACTTAGTTATGTAGTCAGAAAAAATAAACAAGAGAAGGAAAGAGAGAGAGAGTGACCAAAGGAAAGGGAGAGAGAGTATGAAACATCAAAAGTGTAAGAGAGAGCAGAAGAGAGGTGTAATGCTAGGGTATACTCACAAATAACAAGGATCTGAGCAGAGAAAACAAGGTATGGTAATTTGCAAGGGGTGTGCCAGCGATTTTTCACAGTACATGGTATAATGTAGATATCTTCACCTCATTAGTTGTAACAACGAAGTTGCCAAATAATAATATTTTGAAATCTTTTAACATGTACGTTTCAGGTTTGCATAATATATGATAGAAATTTCACCTATTAAGTAAACCTTTCTCAGGTAAATCATTAAAAAATAATATAAATAGATTGATGGAAATATTTCAATATATATACGTAGTTATAAAAAATTAACCGCTAAGTTAGAAGGATAGATACATGCACACACACATATATGCATATATGGATATATACATATGTGTGAGTGTGTGTGTGTGTGTGTGTGTGTGTGTGAGGGGGTGCTGAATAGAACTTCACTTTGGATAATAGAAACTCCAGGAGGATTAGTTAATTATGATTATATTCAACATATTCCCCTGTCAGACTCACACAATTATTGCAGCAGTCCTTCAGTTTTCCTAAGCCCTGTAAAAGGACTCAGAAGGTTTGGCCTCCAGCCAGGTGTCTTGCAATATCTTTAAAGACAAGAACGTTTCAGTACCCCTTGTATGTATACACACATATACATACTTATATATGTGTGTGCGTGTGCGCGTGCGTGCGCGCGTGCGTGTGCATGCATAAGTGAAAAAATATCTATGTGTGATGATATATTGTGTACATATGATGATAGATATGTGTATATCTGTAAATGTATGTAACTAATTGTGTATGTCCCTTTGTGTGTGTATGTATATATATATATAAATATATCTTTATTGCCCGCATGGAGCTAAACAGAGAAGGGACAAACAAAGGAATTAAGTCGATTACCTCGATCCCAGTGCATAATTAGTACTTATTTAATCGACCCCGAAAGTAAGAAATGCAAAGTTGACCTCAGCGGAATTTGAACTCAGAATGTAACAGCAGATGAAATACCGCTGAGCATTTTGAACCAGTATTTCTTTGGATGAAACCATCCCTTCATGAGGTTAACACAACCTCTAATATATATATATGCATATATATATATATATATATATATATATATATTTATATATATATATATATATATATATGTGTGTGTATAACGTTTATATATATATATGTATAACTTTCATATATACACATTAACATGCATGCACACGCACACATTTATGCACACACACACAGAATGATATAAATATGAAATATTCTTTTTTAAATATAAATAAAATTAAAATATATAAGCAATATCAAGGGGGTATAATAGGAATTATATATATGTATAAATATAAAAATATAAATGGAATATAATACGAGAGCCATCTAAATGAAAGTGGAATTTTGCAATATTATTTTATTCACCTAGTTTTACATGTTTACACTTTTATTACCTTCAAACTATTCTCCATTTGAAGCAATGCATCAGTCCAGACACATTTTTCACTTTTCAAAGCAGTTCTGCAACTCTTGTGAAGTGATGCTTTTTAACACCTCCATTTCCTTTATTTTTATTTTTTTCACCACCTCCACATCTGCAGAACATTTTCCATCTAGGATTTTTTCATTTGGGGTAACAAAAAGTGATTGCTGGAAGATCGGGTGAATAGGGGAGATGGGTAAGCAGGATCATGTCATCTTTTGTCAACAAAGATATATACTAATTGCTTTTATTTCCATAAGTACGCACCTCATACTCTCCCATATTCCCTATGAAGCAATTGCTTTAACAAATATAATTGTTTAAGCCTAATATTTAAGTCTTATCACAGATTTGGCTCAAATTCTTATGATCTCTTTCTTTGCTATAGGTTTCTGGAACATAATGAAATAACGTTTTTTAATGAAGGGGCAATCAGAGATCTACCCGCTTTGAATAATATGTAAGTTGGATTAACCTTTTTCATATTAGTTCATTAGCACTATGTACCTAAACATTTTATGTATCACATTTGTCCTCCTTTGTATACCTGTCTCTTTATGTATATGTGTATGTATGTGTGTGTGTGAGAGAGAGAGAAAAGGAGGGAGAGATAGATAGAGAGTGAGAGAGTGAGAGAGAGAGAGAGAGAGAGAGAGAAAGAGAAAGAGAGAGAGTAAGAGGAGAAAGAGAGGATATGCAATTCCATGTGTATGAGCCTGGTGAACTTCAGTCTAAGATGAGTGAAGATCAGGAGAAGTATGACAAATGTTTTCCAGTCATGACACTCACTGAGTTATACATTCATGGATGTAGTATAACTCAATATGTTTCTCCTTATTTTAGCATTATCATCATCATCATCACCATCGTTTAGCATCCATCTTCCATGCATGCATGGGTAGGACAGTTGACAGGAGCTGTTGAGGAAGAAAAACTAGCAAAGGTGAGGATAGATTTGGCATGATTTTCGCAGCTGAATGCCCTTCCAAATGCCAACCACATTACAGTGTGGACTGGATTCTGTTAACATGGCACCAGCAGTAGCAGGGTAACCAAGTAGCTCGCAAGAGAAAGAATTATGAGAGGGGCAGTGGCATTTAAGGAGGGGATCTTGCATCAGAGGATGAAAGGTTAGAATGTGGTAAAGAGACACAGAGACAGAAGCAGGTGTCCTGCCACAACACAGGAGACATTAGATGAGGTGATCCAGTATCAGATGAGGAAAGGTTAGAGTGTAACAGAGAAATAGAGAGGCAGAAATAGGTGTTTTACTATAGAGGAGGTACATAGTTAGCTATTGAGAAAGAGAGAGAGTGAGTGGGAGAGAGAGTGGGGGGGGGGGAGGTAATCGGAAGAGGACAGAAACAAGTGTGCTGATGTAAACGAGACACTTAGTTATGTAGTCAGAAAAAATAAACAAGAGAAGGAAAGAGAGAGAGAGTGACCAAAGGAAAGGGAGAGAGAGTATGAAACATCAAAAGTGTAAGAGAGAGCAGAAGAGAGGTGTAATGCTAGGGTATACTCACAAATAACAAGGATCTGAGCAGAGAAAACAAGGTATGGTAATTTGCAAGGGGTGTGCCAGCGATTTTTCACAGTACATGGTATAATGTAGATATCTTCACCTCATTAGTTGTAACAACGAAGTTGCCAAATAATAATATTTTGAAATCTTTTAACATGTACGTTTCAGGTTTGCATAATATATGATAGAAATTTCACCTATTAAGTAAACCTTTCTCAGGTAAATCATTAAAAAATAATATAAATAGATTGATGGAAATATTTCAATATATATACGTAGTTATAAAAAATTAACCGCTAAGTTAGAAGGATAGATACATGCACACACACATATATGCATATATGGATATATACATATGTGTGTGTGTGTGTGTGTGTGTGTGTGTGTGTGTGAGGGGGTGCTGAATAGAACTTCACTTTGGATAATAGAAACTCCAGGAGGATTAGTTAATTATGATTATATTCAACATATTCCCCTGTCAGACTCACACAATTATTGCAGCAGTCCTTCAGTTTTCCTAAGCCCTGTAAAAGGACTCAGAAGGTTTGGCCTCCAGCCAGGTGTCTTGCAATATCTTTAAAGACAAGAACGTTTCAGTACCCCTTGTATGTATACACACATATACATACTTATATATGTGTGTGCGTGTGCGCGTGCGTGTGCGCGTGCGTGCGCGCGTGCGTGTGCATGCATAAGTGAAAAAATATCTATGTGTGATGATATATTGTGTACATATGATGATAGATATGTGTATATCTGTAAATGTATGTAACTAATTGTGTATGTCCCTTTGTGTGTGTATGTATATATATATATAAATATATCTTTATTGCCCGCATGGAGCTAAACAGAGAAGGGACAAACAAAGGAATTAAGTCGATTACCTCGATCCCAGTGCATAATTAGTACTTATTTAATCGACCCCGAAAGTAAGAAATGCAAAGTTGACCTCAGCGGAATTTGAACTCAGAATGTAACAGCAGATGAAATACCGCTGAGCATTTTGAACCAGTATTTCTTTGGATGAAACCATCCCTTCATGAGGTTAACACAACCTCTAATATATATATATGCATATATATATATATATATATATATATATATATATATATATATGTGTGTATAACGTTTATATATATATATGTATAACTTTCATATATACACATTAACATGCATGCACACGCACACATTTATGCACACACACACAGAATGATATAAATATGAAATATTCTTTTTTAAATATAAATAAAATTAAAATATATAAGCAATATCAAGGGGGTATAATAGGAATTATATATATGTATAAATATAAAAATATAAATGGAATATAATACGAGAGCCATCTAAATGAAAGTGGAATTTTGCAATATTATTTTATTCACCTAGTTTTACATGTTTACACTTTTATTACCTTCAAACTATTCTCCATTTGAAGCAATGCATCAGTCCAGACACATTTTTCACTTTTCAAAGCAGTTCTGCAACTCTTGTGAAGTGATGCTTTTTAACACCTCCATTTCCTTTATTTTTATTTTTTTCACCACCTCCACATCTGCAGAACATTTTCCATCTAGGATTTTTTCATTTGGGGTAACAAAAAGTGATTGCTGGAAGATCAGGTGAATAGGGGAGATGGGTAAGCAGGATCATGTCATCTTTTGTCAACAAAGATATATACTAATTGCTTTTATTTCCATAAGTACGCACCTCATACTCTCCCATATTCCCTATGAAGCAATTGCTTTAACAAATATAATTGTTTAAGCCTAATATTTAAGTCTTATCACAGATTTGGCTCAAATTCTTATGATCTCTTTCTTTGCTATAGGTTTCTGGAACATAATGAAATAACGTTTTTTAATGAAGGGGCAATCAGAGATCTACCCGCTTTGAATAATATGTAAGTTGGATTAACCTTTTTCATATTAGTTCATTAGCACTATGTACCTAAACATTTTATGTATCACATTTGTCCTCCTTTGTATACCTGTCTCTTTATGTATATGTGTATGTATGTGTGTGTGTGAGAGAGAGAGAAAAGGAGGGAGAGATAGATAGAGAGTGAGAGAGTGAGAGAGAGAGAGAGAGAGAGAGAGAAAGAGAAAGAGAGAGAGTAAGAGGAGAAAGAGAGGATATGCAATTCCATGTGTATGAGCCTGGTGAACTTCAGTCTAAGATGAGTGAAGATCAGGAGAAGTATGACAAATGTTTTCCAGTCATGACACTCACTGAGTTATACATTCATGGATGTAGTATAACTCAATATGTTTCTCCTTATTTTAGCATTATCATCATCATCATCACCATCGTTTAGCATCCATCTTCCATGCATGCATGGGTAGGACAGTTGACAGGAGCTGTTCAGGAAGAAAAACTAGCAAAGGTGAGGATAGATTTGGCATGATTTTCGCAGCTGAATGCCCTTCCAAATGCCAACCACATTACAGTGTGGACTGGATTCTGTTAACATGGCACCAGCAGTAGCAGGGTAACCAAGTAGCTCGCAAGAGAAAGAATTATGAGAGGGGCAGTGGCATTTAAGGAGGGGATCTTGCATCAGAGGATGAAAGGTTAGAATGTGGTAAAGAGACACAGAGACAGAAGCAGGTGTCCTGCCACAACACAGGAGACATTAGATGAGGTGATCCAGTATCAGATGAGGAAAGGTTAGAGTGTAACAGAGAAATAGAGAGGCAGAAATAGGTGTTTTACTATAGAGGAGGTACATAGTTAGCTATTGAGAAAGAGAGAGAGTGAGTGGGAGAGAGAGTGGGGGGGGGAGGTAATCGGAAGAGGACAGAAACAAGTGTGCTGATGTAAACAAGACACTTAGTTATGTAGTCAGAAAAAATAAACAAGAGAAGGAAAGAGAGAGAGAGTGACCAAAGGAAAGGGAGAGAGAGTATGAAACATCAAAAGTGTAAGAGAGAGCAGAAGAGAGGTGTAATGCTAGGGTATACTCACAAATAACAAGGATCTGAGCAGAGAAAACAAGGTATGGTAATTTGCAAGAGGTGTGCCAGCGATTTTTCACAGTACATGGTATAATGTAGATATCTTCACCTCATTAGTTGTAACAACGAAGTTGCCAAATAATAATATTTTGAAATCTTTTAACATGTACGTTTCAGGTTTGCATAATATATGATAGAAATTTCACCTATTAAGTAAACCTTTCTCAGGTAAATCATTAAAAAATAATATAAATAGATTGATGGAAATATTTCAATATATATACGTAGTTATAAAAAATTAACCGCTAAGTTAGAAGGATAGATACATGCACACACACATATATGCATATATGGATATATACATATGTGTGTGTGTGTGTGTGTGTGTGTGTGTGTGTGTGAGGGGGTGCTGAATAGAACTTCACTTTGGATAATAGAAACTCCAGGAGGATTAGTTAATTATGATTATATTCAGCATATTCCCCTGTCAGACTCACACAATTATTGCAGCAGTCCTTCAGTTTTCCTAAGCCCTGTAAAAGGACTCAGAAGGTTTGGCCTCCAGCCAGGTGTCTTGCAATATCTTTAAAGACAAGAACGTTTCAGTACCCCTTGTATGTATACACACATATACATACTTATATATGTGTGTGCGTGTGCGCGTGCGTGTGCGCGTGCGTGTGCGCGTGCGTGTGCATGCATAAGTGAAAAAATATCTATGTGTGATGATATATTGTGTACATATGATGATATATATGTGTATATCTGTAAATGTATGTAACTAATTGTGTATGTCCCTTTGTGTGTGTATGTATATATATATATAAATATATCTTTATTGCCCGCATGGAGCTAAACAGAGAAGGGACAAACAAAGGAATTAAGTCGATTACCTCGATCCCAGTGCATAATTAGTACTTATTTAATCGACCCCGAAAGTAAGAAATGCAAAGTTGACCTCAGCGGAATTTGAACTCAGAATGTAACAGCAGATGAAATACCGCTGAGCATTTTGAACCAGTATTTCTTTGGATAAAACCATCCCTTCATGAGGTTAACACAACCTCTAATATATATATATGCATATATATATATATATATATATATATATATATGTGTATAACTTTTATATATATATATGTATAACTTTCATATATACACATTAACATGCATGCACACGCACACATTTATGCACACACACACAGAATGATATAAATATGAAATATTCTTTTTTAAATATAAATAAAATTAAAATATATAAGCAATATCAAGGGGGTATAATAGGAATTATATATATGTATAAATATAAAAATATAAATGGAATATAATACGAGAGCCATCTAAATGAAAGTGGAATTTGGCAATATTATTTTATTCACCTAGTTTTACATGTTTACACTTTTATTACCTTCAAACTATTCTCCATTTGAAGCAATGCATCAGTCCAGACACATTTTTCACTTTTCAAAGCAGTTCTGCAACTCTTGTGAAGTGATGCTTTTTAACACCTCCATTTCCTTTATTTTTATTTTTTTCACCACCTCCACATCTGCAGAACATTTTCCATCTAGGATTTTTTCATTTGGGGTAACAAAAAGTGATTGCTGGAAGATCGGGTGAATAGGGGAGATGGGTAAGCAGGATCATGTCATCTTTTGTCAACAAAAATATATACTAATTGCTTTTATTTCCATAAGTACGCACCTCATACTCTCCCATATTCCCTATGAAGCAATTGCTTTAACAAATATAATTGTTTAAGCCTAATATTTAAGTCTTATCACAGATTTGGCTCAAATTCTTATGATCTCTTTCTTTGCTATAGGTTTCTGGAACATAATGAAATAACGTTTTTTAATGAAGGGGCAATCAGAGATCTACCCGCTTTGAATAATATGTAAGTTGGATTAACCTTTTTCATATTAGTTCATTAGCACTATGTACCTAAACATTTTATGTATCACATTTGTCCTCCTTTTTGTACCTGTCTCTTTATGTATATGTGTATGTATGTGTGTGTGAGAGAGAGAGAGAGAGAGAGAAGGAGGGAGAGATAGATAGAGAGTGAGAGAGTGAGAGAGAGAGAGAGAGAGAGAGAGAGAGAGAGAGAGAGAAAGAGAAAGAGAGAGAGTAAGCGGAGAAAGAGAGGATATGCAATTCCATGTGTATGAGCCTGGTGAACTTCAGTCTAAGATGAGTGAAGATCAGGAGAAGTATGACAAATGTTTTCCAGCCATGACACTCACTGAGTTATACATTCATGGATGTAGTATAACTCAATATGTTTCTCCTTATTTTAGCATTATCATCATCATCATCACCATCGTTTAGCATCCATCTTCCATGCATGCATGGGTAGGACAGTTGACAGGAGCTGTTCAGGAAGAAAAACTAGCAAAGGTGAGGATAGATTTGGCATGATTTTCGCAGCTGAATGCCCTTCCAAATGCCAACTACATTACAGTGTGGACTGGATTCTGTTAACATGGCACCAGCAGTAGCAGGGTAACCAAGTAGCTCGCAAGAGAAAGAATTATGAGAGGGGCAGTGGCATTTAAGGAGGGGATCTTGCATCAGAGGATGAAAGGTTAGAATGTGATAAAGAGACAGAAGGGACAGAAGCAGGTGTCCTGCCACAACACAGGAGACATTAGATGAGTTGATCCAGTATCAAATGATGAAAGGTTAGAGTGTAACAGAGAAATAGAGAGGCAGAAATAGGTGTTTTGCTATAGAGGAGGTACATGGTTAACTATTGAGAAAGAGGGAGAGTGAGTGAGAGAGAGAGAGAGTGGGGGAGGTACACGGAAGAGGCCAGAAACAAGTGTGCTGATGTAAACGAGACACTTAGTTATGTAGGCAGAAAAAAAAAACAAGAGAAGGAAAAAGAGAGAGAGTGACCAAAGGAAAGGGAGAGAGAGTATGAAACATCAAATGTGTAATAGAGAGCAGAAGAGAGGTGTAATGCTGGGGTATACTCACAAATAACAAGGATCTGAGTAGAGAAAACAAGGTATGGTAATTTGCAAGAGGTGTGCCAGCGATTTTTCACAGTACATGGTATAATGTAGATATCTTCACCTCATTAGTTGTAACAATGAAGTTACCAAATAATAATATTTTGAAATCTTTTAACATGTACGTTTCAGGTTTGCATAATATATGATAGAAATTTCACCTATTACGTAAACCTTTCTCAGTTAAATCATTAAAAAAAATATATAAATAGATTGATGGAAATATTTCAATATATATGTGGTTATAACAAGTTAACTACTAAATTAGAAGGATAGATATGCACGCATACATATATGTGTGTTTGTGTGAGTGTGTGTGTGTGTGTGTGTGTGTGTGTGTGTGTGTGTGTGTGAGGGTGTGCTGAATAGAACTTCACTTTGGATAATAGAAACTCCAGGAGGATTAGTTAATTATGATTATATTCAACATATTCCCCTCACAGATTCACACAATTATTGCAGCAGTCCTTCAGTTTTCGTAAGCCCTGTAAAAGGACTCAGAAGGTTTGGCCTCCAGCCAGGTGTCTTGCAATATCTTTAAACACAAAAACGTTTCAGCACCCAATTGTATGTATACATATGCACATGCACACACCCATATATACTTATATGTGTGTGCGCGTGTGTGTGTGTGTGTGTGTGTGCGTGTGTGTGTGTGAGTGTGTGTGTGTGTGTGTGTGTGTGTGTGTGTGTGTGTGTGCATGCATAAGTGAAAAAATATCTATGTGTGATGATATATTGTGTACATATGATGATATATATGTGTATATCTGTAAATGTATGTAACTAATTGTGAATGTTCCTTTGTGTGAGTGTGTATATATATATATATATATATATATATATATATATTATCATTAATAAATCATAGGGCAGCAAAAAAATTTTAGAAATTTAATTTACCACCAGTGGTCCAGCGAGAATAAAAATTAGTCAATAGACTATATATATATTATTCATTAAAATACAGAGATGCCTATAATAGGACATCTAACCCGCTAGAAAGAGCAGCAAAAAACTCTATACCACATAAATAGCGGGTTAGATGTCTTATTATAGGCATCTCTGTATTTTAATGAATAATATATATATAGTCTATTGACTAATTTTTATTCTCGCTGGACCACTGGTGTTAAATTAAATTTCTAAAATTATTTTGCTGCCCTATGATTTATTAATGATAATATATTTTTGGGCTAATTTCTGAAGGAAAATCGGCATTTATTTTATATTTACTGCCGATAAGTTAAAGCGCACATGCGCGGTATAGTTTGAAAATTTAAGCATGTAAACGCAGGTCGTGTTTCCCTATGACTCGTTTTTACTCGCTTGTTCGTGGTACTCTGCTGAAGAAAGATCCCCAACAAGATATATTTTTATCTTGCTAAATAACTTGAAACCATGGTACAGAGTATAGACTGGTAATATATATATATATATATATATATATATATATATATATATATATATGTATATATATATACCTTTATTGCCCACAGGGATCTAAACACAGAAGGGACAAACAAAGGAATTAAGTCGATTACATCGATCCCAGTGCACAACTAGTACTTATTTAATTGATCGCGAAAGTAAGAAACACAAATCGACCTCAGCGGAATTTGAACTCAGAATGTAACAGCAGATCAAATACTGCTGAGCATTTCTTCCGGCATGCTGACGATTCTGCCAGCTCACTGTTTTGTCAGTATATATACTGAATTAACAGATGAATGTATACATTTATCAATTCGTTTTGCAAGATTCCTGATGTGAAATCGTGTGTTGAAATAGATATTGTGGTATTTTAGGATGGTCAGTTTTTTTTTTTCCTCCAAATAATCACATAGTATTTTTTTTGTCTTCACTCATTTATTACTGTTCTCATTTTATTATTTTAATTCATGTCCATTGTCTGGAAATATTTCGTCACACATCTGTGATCTCTTCAGTGACACTTTTGCTTTCATGTGTGTTCTTGCTCCACTTACTCTATTCTGTGGAGCAAGAACACACACAAAAACGAAAAGTATCACTTAAGATGTCACAGTTGTGTGACGAAAGACATCCGGACAATGGACATGAGTCAAAATAATAAAATAAAAACGGTAATAAACAAGGAAACAAAAAAATATATACAGTTCATGTATTCATTTGAAAAAAAAATGACTGTCCCAAAGTACAATATATATATATATATATATATATATATATATATATATATATATATATATATATATATATATGCATACATACATACATACATACATACACACACATATATATATATATATATATATGTATATGTATATATATATATATACACACACACATACATACATACATACATACATACATACATATATATATATATATATATATATATATATATACATATACTGACATACATTCATACATGTATAGACACAGACATGCATGCAAGTATTCATACACACACATGTGCATAGTTATACATCCACATACATACACATTTAAATATGTATCTTCATATACTGACAATTAATTACGTGTATACATGTATGCATACATCTCTATAAATATGAGGAAAGCGTAAGTATTTTATTTAGTTGTATGTAAAAATTATTGCAATGGGGGAGAGAGAGTTATTTGAGTGAAAATAAATTATAAGAATGCAAAAGCTTTGCATATAAATAGAGACATGCGGACACACACAAACACACATAAATATGCATATACTAGTACACTCACATACACAATTATGCATGCTCAATTTTGTTTAGTTGTATTTGACAAAAATATATCAGGAGGGGAGAGAATCATGTAAGTTTATGAATAATTTTGAAGAATATAGGTGTTTGTATAGAAAAATTATATAAACAAATAAGTAAATAGGCACATATTAACTTAAATTGAATATACATATATATATATATATATATCATCATCATCATCATATATATATATATATATATATATATACACAAGTATAAATAAACAATTAAATAAATACATAGGTACACATTGATTTAAATAGTATATACATATGTATATGTCCATACACATGTACATATATTCACACACATACACATTCATATATATACCTATACATATACATGCACACATATATACATACATATAGATAAATTTGTATATTTATAATTACATTTATTTTATTTGAAAATAAGCTATATATTTTTATATATATACCTATTATTTTCACTCCATGAAAATACTATATTTTGAACCAGTATTTCCTTGGATGAAACCATCCCTTCATGAGGTTAACACAACCTCTAATATATATATATATATGTGTGTAACTTTCATATATACACATAAACATGCCCGCACACACACACACAGAATGATATGAATATGAAATATTCTTTTTAAAATATAAATAAAATTAAAATATATAAACAATATCCAGGGGATATAATAGGTATTACATATATGTATGAATATAGAAATATAAAAGAAAAACAATATGACGGCTACCTGAACGAAACTGGAAGTTTGCAATATTATTTTATTCACTTAGATTTACATGTCTACACTTTTATTACCTTCAAACTATTCTCCATTTGAAGCAATGCATCAGTCCAGACACATTTTTCACTTTTCAAAGCAGTTCTGCAACTCTTGTGAAGTGATGCTTTTTAACACCTCCATTTCCTTTATTTTTATTTTTTTCACCACCTCCACATCTGCAGAACATTTTCCATCTAGGATTTTTTCATTTGGGGTAACAAAAAGTGATTGCTGGAAGATCGGGTGAATAGGGAAGATGGGTAAGCAGGGTCTTGTCATCTTTTGTCAACAACTCATACTCTCCCATATTCCCAATGAAGCAATTGCTCTAAAAAATATAATAATTTAAGCCTAATATTTAAGTCTTATCACAGTTTTTGCTCAAATTCTTATGATCTCTTTCTTTGCTATAGATCTCTTGAACATAATGACATAACGTATTTGAATGAAGGGGCAATCGGAGATCTACCCGCTTTGAAGACTTTGTAAGTTGGATTACCCTTTTTCCTATTATTTCATTAGCACTATGTACCTAAACATTTTATGTATCACATTTGTCCTCCTTTGTATAACTGTCTCTTTATGTATATGTGTATGTATGTGTGTGTGTGAGAGAGAGAAGGAGGGAGAGATAGAGAGATAGAGAGATAGATAAAGAGAGAGAGAGAGAGAGAGAGAGAGATAGAGAGAGAGAGAGAGAGAGAGAGGATATGCAATTCCATGTGTATGAGCCTGGTGAACTTCAGTCTAAGATGAGTGAAGATCAGGAGAAGTATGACAAATGTTTTCCAGCCATGACACTCACTGAGTTATATACATTCATGGATGTAGTATAACTCAATATGTCTCTCCTTATTTTTGCATTATCATCATCATCATCACCATCGTTTAGCATCCATCTTCCATGCATGAATGGGTAGGACAGTTGACAGGAGCTGTTCAGGAAGAAAAACTAGCAAAGGTGAGGTTAGATTTCAGCACTCCTTGTATGTATACACACATATACATACATGCACGCACACGCACGCACTTATGCACACACACACAGAATGATATGAATATGAAATATTCTTTTTTAAATATAAATAAAATTAAAATATATAAGCAATAGAGAGATAGAGAGAGAGATAGAGAGAGAGATAGAGAGAGAGATAGAGAGAGAGAGAGAGAGAGGATATGCAATTCCATGTGTATGAGCCTGGTGAACTTCAGTCTAAGATGAGTGAAGATCAGGAGAAGTATGAGGTTAGATTTGGCATGATTTTCGCAGCTGAATGCCCTTCCAAATATCAACCACATTACAGTGTGGACTGTATTCTGTTAACATGGCACCAGTAGTAGCAGGGTAACCAAGTAGCTCGCAAGAGAAAGAATTATGAGAGGGGCAGGGGCATTTAAGGAGGGGATCTTGCATCAGAGGATGAAAGGTTAGAATGTGATAAAGAGACACAAGGGACAGAAGCAGGTGTCCTGCCACAACACAGGAGGCATTAGATGAGGTGATCCAGTATCAAATGATGAAAGGTTAGCGTGTAACAGAGAAATAGAGAGGCAGAAATAGGTGTTTTGCTATAGAGGAGGTACATGGTTAACTATTGAGATGGAAATATTTCAATATATATGTGGTTATAACAAGTTAACTACTAAGTTAGAAGGATAGATATGCACACATACATATATGGATACATATATATATATGTGTGTGTGTGTGTGTGCATGAGGGGGTGTTGAATAGAACTTCAATTTGGATAATAGAAACTCCAGGAGGATTAGTTAATTCTTAGTTAATTAGTTATATTAGTTAATTAGTTATATTCAACATATTCCCCTCTCGGATTCACACAATTATTGCAGCAGTCCTTCAGTTTTCCTAAGCCCTGTAAAAGGACTCAGAAGGTTTGGCCTCCAGCCAGATCTCTTACAATATCTTTAGAGCCAAGAACGTTTCAGCACCTCCTTGTATGTATAAACACGCACACACACACACACACACACACACACACACACCACACACATATACTTATATATGTGTGTGCATGTGCACGTGTGTGTGCATGCATAAGTGAAAAAATATCTATGTGTGATGATATATTGTGTGCATATGATGATATATATGTGTATACCTGTAAATGTATGTAACTAATTGTGTATGTCCCTTTGTGTGTGTGTGTGTGTCTATATATATATATATATATATATAAAAGGCAGGATGTGTGTGTTGTACGTGAATGTAATTTATGCATGTCCACAAATTAGCACGCATGTCTCTCCAATCTTAGGAGGACATTCATCATGACCCTATCTGCATTTTCGTCAACTTCTTCTCTCAGAGGCACCTGCGTATAGCTGTAAAAATCGATTTTCAACCATGACTTTTACCAATTTTGAAGTTTGCTAACATGGCGAAGTCAAAGTGTATGTATTCGTGTGAAGGAGAGAGAGAAATTGTGGTGAAATATGTGTGTGTGTGAG
Source organism: Octopus bimaculoides (assembly GCF_046866305.1). Classification (NCBI taxonomy): domain Eukaryota; kingdom Metazoa; phylum Mollusca; class Cephalopoda; order Octopoda; family Octopodidae; genus Octopus; species Octopus bimaculoides. The sequence continues at coordinate 31,592,609 of NC_142937.1, forward strand.
TGTGTGTGTGAGTGGGCGAGTGAGGGAGAGATACAGATTGTTTGCCAGTGTCTAACAAAAAAAAGTAAAGAAAAAGTGGGAGAGAGAGACAGAAAGCGTCTAAGGAAAGAAAAAGTGAGAGAGGGGAGTAAGGAAGACAGTGTGTCAGCATTCATGAAAAAGGAAAATGTAAAATGCTTTTTTTTTTCTTAAGCATGAGATATAGTTTCAAATATAGGATGTTTTTGAAAGACACTATATTTTATAATGAGATTATATATATACTGTCTCACACAACAATTAAAATATATTTATTTTAAAACATTTATTTATTTTAAATCGTCCATCTTTCTTCCCCCTCTCACTCTCACACACATACACACATGCGCGTGCACACGCACACACACACACACACACACACACACACACTACTTTGGGAGCGAAAGAGTTTTGTTTATATTTCACGCTGAAGAAAAAGTTTATTGACAATCCATTTATTTAACAACAATGAAACAAAGTGGTATGTAACAATTTGTCAGTGAATTACACAATATAAATAGGTAAAATTTCCAAGGCTTCCACCACACCCCAATCCGTTTTTCGGACCACAAAAAGGGTTTGGTAATTTTTCAGATTAACACCCGCACGATTTCCACTAGGGTATTAGGGTTAGGGTTTTAGGGTCAAGGTTAGGATTTAAGGGTTAGGATTAGGGTTTAGGGTTAGAGTTAACCTGGAAGGGTCAGGCCCCTTATTTTGATGGGAAAGAATGGTACTGGAAACACTGTAAAAAAAGAAATCTGTTCGTTACAGTTCATTCTTTGAAAGGAGCCATATTCCACTCTACAATCTGGTGTTGCTTATCTACTGCTGGTGCAAAGATATAATGCAAAAACACATTGTAGATGAGTGTTCTCTTAGCCACACTAGCGTGGTAGATTGGAGCAATTTCTGCTGCAAAGTGTGTGATGAATGGCTTTGGCAAAACCCCGTGGAAATTGGCGGTGTTGACAATAATGGACAGCCACTGGTGGTGGAAATAGATGAAAGCAAGTTCTTTCATCGAAAGTACCACCGTAGGCTGTGGATACCTGGTCACTGGGTTTTTGGAGGTGTTGAAAGAGACTCAGGGAAGTGTTTTCTTGTAGAAGTGCCCGACTGAATAGAGCGGACACTGTTGGAATTGATACAGCGGTGGATTTTGCCAGGAACCCACATAATCAGTGACAGGTGGGCATCCTATGCCAACATCACAAACTTGGGAGGATGTACATACACCCACGAAGTTACTGTGCATGGGGACCACTTTGTAGATCCAAACGACAATGGAATTCATACACATAATATAGAAAACTTGTGGATGAGATTGAAAAGAAAACTTTGGTGGCAATTTGGGACATCGGATGAATTATTTTCATCTTATCTACATGAATTTCTCTAATGCAACTTAAAAAAAAAACAGTCAATGAGTGGAAATAACCAATAAACTGATTCCTTATGGGATTTCCCAATCAAATTGCCAGCAAACCATTTTCAGCCAAACCTGAATGACCGGAAGGGAAAGGGTAGAGAAAAAGTTATTTTCAAAGACAGGAGAGTGCATCTACCTATATCGTTAACAATTATAATGACTCAACAAATATGCTTGTCCTTTTTCTCATCTCCAGATTCAATCCTAGACTTATCTCTTTACATCCATCACACTACAAAATGAGACACAAATAGTTTAGTGCAGCAGATATTTGACACAATGATACCTACAGCACCTGGGGATATCACCTACAACTCAAATTTTATTTCTCATCAACATAACACATGAGAAACTAACATCAGAAAAGCAAAGAATAATTTTGTATATCATATAACCTGCCATCTCTCACATCTCCCTAATATGTATCGTTTCTATAAAACAGGATTTGTTAAATAACCTGTATTTAAAATGTTGAATTATTGAACATAGAAAAACATAAAATCAAAATGCAAGAAAAAATAGAATGTAAGTTTTACAACTGTGTTTCACAAGACACTCGTTAATAAACACATATGAAAGATATTTTCATTGTTAAACATCAGGATTCGCCAACTGGTATTATTAATATCCCTGATTTTTTATTTCTTATTACAGTTTATTGTTTTTTAACATGTTTACCTTGAATATTTTACATTTTCTTTCATTTGCAGAACAATGAAATATAATAATATCACCTTGTTTAATGAGGCTACATTCAAAGGCCTTACAAAGCTAGAGAATTTGTAAGTTGGATCAAAATTGTTAACATTTCTTTGATGGCTATATTTCTAAATATCAAATATTGCCATCTCACACTCTTTATCTGATTCACTCCCAACCTGTCTGCCTGCCTGCTTATCTGTTTGTCAGTCTGTCTTTCTCTGTCTGTCTATCTGTCTCCCTCTCTGTATCATCATCATCATCATCATCAGCAGCAGCAGCAGCATTATCATCATCACCACCATCATTTAATGTCTGCTTTCCATACTGGCATGGATTAGACAGTTTGGAGAGGCCCTTTGTTGCCAACAAATGTAGAAGCTCTTTGAACTTTACCCAACTTATTCTAGCAGCTACACTCTCAAAACACCCACCTCCAAACTGACTCAGTCACCTAGATAACGAAAGCTACCAACTACTTCTAGGTATCCCCACTGGCATTTGATGGAGTCTATTTTCCGTATATTTCTAGTGTTGATTGTACCTGTGCATCTGCCACCAGCAAAGGGTTATTTTCTTTTTTTAACCTACCTCTGATATTGCTGTTTCACTTATGTGTCCATAGATAGCACTGGGTACATTTTATAGAGTTTCTACCTAAGCCTTTTCTACATATTGAGCATGTCTGAAAGGATTTGTGATTTGTCTGCTCTTCTATGTACTAAAAGTTTGGTTTTTGCTAAACTAACTTTAAGACCCTTTGATTCCAGCCCTTACTTTCACACAGAAAACTTTTTCTCTAGTTGTGGTAGTGATTCAGCTATAAGAACAAGGTTATCAGAACAGAGGAGCTTTCAGTGCCAGCCTGACTTAAGTTCCTCTATTATTGCCTGAATATATATATACATATATATAAAGTAAAGATTATTTGCCAACATAATGTGGCAGTCCTGGTTGGGACAAGTGTTACTGTTGTTTAGCCCCAGGAAATATCGTTTCCAGCTGGCTATACGACACAATATTTGTGTCCTTATATTTTCTAACAGGGGAGTTTAGCACTCCCACCCAGCACAAAGCAATGTCTGTGGACCGGGTCCAAGGGATTTCCGGTATGAGAGAAGGAACTTCTGGTATAAGAAAAGAGATTTCTGGTATTGGTTACATGATTTTCGGTATTGGTGGTGGAATTTCCAGTATTGGTGGTGGGATTTCAAGGTATTGGTGGTAGCATTTCCAGTGTTGGTGGTGGCAGGATTTCCGGTATTGGTAGCGGGATTCCTGGTATTGGTGGCGAGATTTCTGGTTGCAGGAGTGGAAAAGGGTGGGCTCATCACAAAAAAGAAATGTAAGAACAGGCTAGCTTTGCATTAAGATTATAAAGTTAATTTAAGGATCATTTAGCATGTTAGTAATACAAGTTAAATAAATGAAGAGAAATGATGAATGATTAAAAAATGAGAGAATTTCTTTGCTTAGTGGCTGGACATTTTGTGTTGTGATATGATAGTGTCAAATAGCAGGAAAGGAGGTTGGAGACGAAAGCCATGTGTTTTATAGTCTTATAACCAGGAGCGGTCAAAGAGTTGGTCAAGGGAATAGAAATAGCAGCAAAGGACAATATATATATATATATATATATATATATATATATATATATATATATATATATGTTTATATAAATGTCTGTCTTAGTGCCAATATTCATGAAACTTTGCATACATGTTACACTAACATCCGGTTGAATAAAAGTCTATAATGTGACCCCCATCAGGGCATTGGACGAATTATATGATAAAATTAGAAAGTTGCAAAAAGTATAAGTCTGAGGTAGTAACAGAGAGTGTGACTTACATCAGTAAAGGCGAGAACAGCAGTGAGGATGGGAGGGTAATGTTAATAAAGGTGTCATATACATGTGACACTGCATACATGCTTTCGTAGATACATAGCTACAACACACACACAGAAGAAAGTGGGTGTGAGGAATATGTAGCTTTAAGGAGAGAGGGGATAGGTGACTTTTCTGCTATCCATTGCAAAGAAACACTCACACACAGACACACACATACATACATATGTCTACTATACACCATTTTAAACTTGTGATTACCTGTGTGCACGTTTGTAAATATGTGTGTGTGTGTGTGTGTGTGTGTGTGTGTGTGTATGTGTGTGACTGTCTGTCTCTCTACTTTTGTAGGGTCTTCCCTGTTGCTGTCACATATTGTGAGATTTTAAAATTTTCAAATCTGGTATATTGAAATAATTTTCCACATTAAATCCGATTTTGTTATTTATTTGTTCTTAACATCCAGTCCAGTTGAATTATAGGTGAATTGGAATTCAATAAAAATCTAGGGCGGTAGGCTGTAGCACGTTTACAGATCAGCTACAATAAGCTACAACACATGACGATGCCAGCTACAATACGCAGACTATTTGCCAATGTATTTGTAAATCTATCTCTTTTTCTAACTTATTTTACTCAGATGCATATTCATTTGTTAAAATAATATAGGGACATTCCTTATTTGCCCACTAAACAAACAAAGAGTTTCTAATATCTATTTTTAGCAATAAACTATTACCATAAATGACAGGTTGGGCATAAAGATGGGAACTAAAACAGGAGCTGAACAGGGAATGGGATAGGATATGAAACAGTGTAATGAGAATGGGAACTAGAAATAACCCTTGCTTTTCTGGGTATCACTGGGTAATTCAGCTAGTATATATATATTTATATATATATATATATATATATATATATATATATATATATATATATATATATATATATATATATATATATATATATATATAGATATGCAGGGCAGGGAATCATCAATTAGTAATAAAATTAATAATTAACAATTCTGCCGGGTAGCTCAGCAAGAAAAAAACCTTCTTCGGTAAAATTTATAATCATAAATATATAGGGATTGACAGTAACCTGCTTCTCCAACATACTGAGAATTCAGAAATAGCAGTCAAAGAACTACTGATTTCAAAACTACAAATTATTACTCCAGATTGATAGCGATATTTCTGATACACACAGAACAAAAAACAATAGAGAAGAGTAAAAAACACTTGCCTTTAGTTAATTTAGTACAATTGTTTCACAGTTAAGAGTACATAATACTCTATTCTGATCTTCAGCTAAATATTCTAATAAATTTGTTAATGTCTAAATAACTCACGTTAATTTTGACCATGTGAACATGATACACACTGAATTGAAATTCATTAGGGCGAGAGATTTTGAACTTACTGGCCGATAAATTTCTTAACGTCTTCTTCACGTGGTATTGATGTTCACATGGTCAAAATTAACGTGAGTTATTTAGACATTAACAAATTTATTAGAATATTTAGCTGAAGATCAGAATAGAGTATTATGTACTCTTAACTGTGAAACAATTGTACTAAATTAACTAAAGGCAAGTGTTTTTTACTCTTCTCTATTGTTTTTTGTTCTGTGTGTATCAGAAATATCGCTATCAATCTGGAGTAATAATTTGTAGTTTTGAAATCAGTAGTTCTTTGACTGCTATTTCTGAATTCTCAGTATGTTGGAGAAGCAGGTTACTGTCGATCCCTATATATTTATGATTATAAATTTTACCGAAGAAGGTTTTTTTCATGCTGAGCTACCCGGCAGAATTGTTAATTATTAATTTTATTACTAATTGATGATTCCCTGCCCTGCATATCTATATTTTAATAATAACTCCAAGGTGGATAGTTATACCGCAGGAATTCGTACGAGTCTCTTTCCTAAACGGGACTATTTCTGATACACACTGAATTGAAATTCATTAGGGCGAGAGATTTTGAACTTACTGGCCGATAAATTTCTTAACGTCTTCTTCACGTGGTATTGATGTTCACATGGTCAAAATTAACGTGAGTTATTTAGACATTAACAAATTTATTAGAATATTTAGCTGAAGATCAGAATAGAGTATTATGTACTCTTAACTGTGAAACAATTGTACTAAATTAACTAAAGGCAAGTGTTTTTTACTCTTCTCTATTGTTTTTTGTTCTGTGTGTATCAGAAATATCGCTATCAATCTGGAGTAATAATTTGTAGTTTTGAAATCAGTAGTTCTTTGACTGCTATTTCTGAATTCTCAGTATGTTGGAGAAGCAGGTTACTGTCAATCCCTATATATTTATGATTATATATATATATATATATATATTTGAAAAAAGAAAAAGAATGACCTCACTGGTAGTTCTAATCAGTTACAATTTTTTTCCTTTCCTTATACTTCATTTACTGTTTTTGCAAATACTAAATATATATTTTTATATATATTCTTTACTTGGACTGTACAAGCAAACTTGGATGTTTGACATCCCTTTGAAGGATTTCGGTCCTCACCTTCTTTATATGGTTGTGTGGTAAGTAGCTTGCTTACCAACCACATGGTTCCGGGTTCAGTCTCTCCGCATGGCACCTTGGGCAAGTGTCTTCTTCTATAGCCTCAGGCCGACCAAAGTTTTGTGAGTGGATTTCATAGACGGAAACTAAAAAAGAAGCCCGTTGTATATATGTATATATATAAATATATATATATGTGTGCGTGTGTGTGTGTGTGTGTGTGTGTGTATGCTTGTGTGTCTGTGTTTGTCACCTAACATCGCTTGATCGGGCCGTTGCCAGTACCGCCTGACTGGCTCCCGTAGGATTTTCGAGTGAGATCGTTGCCAGTGCCCCTGGACTGGCTTGTGCGGGGGACACGTAAAAGCACCCACTACACTCTCTGAGTGGTTGGCGTTAGGAAGGGCATCCAGCTGTAGAAACTCTGCCAAATTAGATTGGAGCCTGGTGTTGCCATCCGGTTTCACCAGTCCTCAGTCAAATCGTCCAACCCATGCTAGCATGGAAAGCGGACGTTAAATGATGATGATGATGATGATGATGATATAAATATATATATATATATATATGTGTGTGTGTTTGTGTGTCTGTGTTTGTCGCCTAACATCGCTTGACTATGATGCTGGTGTGTTTACATCCTCGTAACTTAGCAGTTTGGCAAAAGGCTCCAATAGAATAAGTACTAAGCTTGCAAAGAATACGTCCTGGGGTCGATTTGCTCAACTAAAGGTGGTGATCCAGCATAGCTGCAGTCAAATGACTGAAACAAGTAAAAGAATATATGTATGTGTGTGTATATATATATATATATATATATATATATATATATATATATATGTATGTATGTATGTCTGTATGTACATATATATATATATATGTATGTATGTATGTACATACATATATTTGAAGAGGCCAGGTTGATGCAAGCAGGGCTCAAGAGACATTTAAGGAAAAAGGTGAAGACTGAGAAGGTGAATGACAAGGACCTTTTTGTGTGCACAGTCTGTGACAGACCATGTCTGTCCTTGGCTGGCCTCAAATCTCACCTGCGAACCCATGGAAAACAAACCTCACCCAGCTATTCTGATTATATGTCTGTGCACACGTTTGAATGTGGTGTGTGCCAGAGGGTTTGCAAATCCAAAGGGGGTCTTAAAAGACATGTTAGGATCCACAATGAGCAGAACTTACTTGCAGGTATTGGTAGTGCAAATCAGAGGTGCAATCTGTGTGGGTGTTTTTTCAAAACACTGTCTGGTTTAAAAAGCCACATCAGACGCCATGAAAGGGCTAAGGTGTAGGTGCAGGAGGTGGTCAAACTCTGTTTAAGGAGTAGACAACCACCACATATATATATGACGCCATGATTAATCGTTGACCAAACACCATTCAATGTTTTTTCTCCGTGTTTTTCTCCTTGTTTTCTCCATATTCTTTCTGTTGAAGAGCATAGCTCGAAATGTTAAAGACTTTCTGTATTCCCGAGCATCAAACTAATACATCCTTTTGTTGTTTACACCACCTGTCCTCGTCTGTTGTTGTTTTTTTTCGTACATTCTCCCATATATATATACATATATATATATATATATATATATATATATATATATATATATATATATATATATATATATATATATATATATATATATATACATATATATATATATATATATATATATATATATATATATATATATATATATATATATATATGTATAGGTGCAGGAGTAGTTGTATGGTAAGTAGCTTGCTTCCCAACGACATGGTTCCGGGTTCAGTCCCACTGTGTGGCACTTTGGGCAAGTGTCTTCTACTATAGCCTCAGGCTGACCAAACCCTTCTGAAGGGATTTGATAGACAGAAACTGAAAGGCGGCGAGCTGGCAGAAACGTTAGCACGCCGGGCGAAATGATTAGTGGTATTTCGTCTGCCATTCTGAGTTCAAATTCCGCCGAGGTCGACTTAGCCTTTCATCCTTTCGGGGTCGATAAATTAAGTACCAGTTGCGCACTGGGGTCGATGTAATCGACTTAATCTCTTTGTCTGTCCTTGTTTGTCCCCTCTGTGTTTAGCCCCTTGTGGGCAATAAAGAAATAAGAAACTGAAAGAAGCCCATCGTAAAGAAGCCCATATATATATATATATATATATATATATATATATATATATATATATATATATATATATATGTATAAAGTTCACTGTGTGTGTGTTTCCTCTCTGCACAGCGAAGTTGCTGTATCAATCAGTACCAAATTTGGCATGAAGGATTTTAATTACTAGGAGTAGGTTCTAGGGGTGTTAGATTTTAGCTCTTGCCCATATAGGTTCTGTAGCTCTCCCCACCCCCATACAACCCTTTCAATTTTTTTTTTCAGCAGTATAATATTGTTTTACTTTTATTCTTTCACTTTTGATATGACATATAGCCACATTTAATATTTTGTCTCATACCCACTCTATACAATTTCTTATAATTTCTCTTTCTTGTTTCAGATATCTATATTATAACAAAATCTCAGTAACTGTAACAGGAAAATTCAGAAATCTTAACAATTTAAAGTCCCTGTAAGTTGCGTCAAACTTGTTGATATTATTTCATTTAGGTTTCTAAAAATTAAAAGTTTCCCTTTCTTTCTCATTTTTTGCCTCTCTGTGTGTCTAGAAAGCCTTTGATAGTAGGTATACTCTGTTAGCACTGATTAATGAATAAGCAACAACAAACAAAATAATGGAAACACATACATACACACACATTCAATCGCACACGCACACACACACACGCACACACACACACAAATATACACATACACATACGTTCGCACACATGGTACATGTGCATGCACATACACACACACACACACACACACACACACAATAGCTGAAGTAAGTCTATGATCAAAGACTTTCCAAACAAGCCACTCATGTATAATTGTATATTTAAGGCTACACTATCCAAAGTTTCTCTCAAATATTTGAAGGAAGCATAGTGTGTTGTTTCTCTCTCCTCATTAACTAATTTAATCTATATGTACATTATATAGGTGTCTATGGTATATCACTATTGCTATTACTATTGTTACTATATGTCACTGTCTTCAGAATTACTTATTTGAATATTGGGGGGCATCATCTACTATTATTTCACCCATAAACATTATTTCTTTGCATCTGCTACTACATACTACCTACCTTCACAAAAAAAAGAGAGAGAAAAAAAGGACACTATCCTATTAATTGTTTTTCTTGTTTCACACAGTTGAAAAAGTCAAAATTCCAGAAACCAGTACAAAATGTATTTCATGATAAAATTATTTTAGCATTTTTTAGCTTGTCTAATTTTCTTTATACATACTAACTCATGTGTTACTTTTCAACCTTTTGCATATATATGCATATATATATATATATATATATATATATATATATATATATATATATATATACATATATATATACATATGTATACATACATATATATATATATATATATACATATATATATATATACGCACACATACATACATACATACATACATACATACATACATACATGTATGTATATAATATGTGTGTGTAAAGTTTGTGAGACATCATACCTAATCTAGGCAGGGTGGTGCTTTTCCATTTCAGTAATAGGCAATGTCCAGTGTCTTAATTTAGTGAAAATTTCAGGTCTACAATTCATTAGGTTGGTAGAGCTCTAATTGGTCAAAGGGCTGCAGTTCATATCTCCTTTCTGTCTATGTTTCTTTTTCCTTTCTTTCATTTCACTTTTTGTTTTACTTTTTTCCACTCATTTTCTTCTTGTTCTTCCTCTTTCCCCCCACCCCCAAAGAGCAGCTATATTGTATTTTGAGGCTGAAAAGAATATATGGTAGGCTATACAAACTTGTCTAACCAATGTATTTTCAGCGCCATGAAACTAATAACTGTTTACATTTAAATCCTGCATATATTAAATCATATATGTGTCTATGTATTGTGTGTGTGTGTGTGCGTGTATGTGTGTGTGTGTGTGTGTGTGTGTGTGTGTGTGTGTGTGTGTTTGTACCTCCACCATTGCTTGACAACCAATGTCTCTGTGTTTACGTCCCTGTAATTTAGTTGTTTGGCAGAACACATCAATAGAATAAGTACTAGGCTTAAAAGAAATAAATCTTGGGGTCGATTTCTTCGATTAAAGGTGGTGCTCCAGCATGGCTACAGTCATATGACCGAAACAAATAAAACAATAAAAAACTATTCTATTTTAATCCCAAGCAATATCAGGTATCTCTTCTAGTATGTGTGTGTGTATATATATATATATATATATATATATATACACATATATATCATATTAAAAAACAGTTAGAAAAGGCTGGTTTATGGGATTACCTTTGGTTTGATGTCCATAAAGTGCTTAGCTTTATGGTATGTCATGAGATCTCAAAATCTGTTGGCTTAAGGCCTCTCTGCATATATGTATGTATATATACATTGACTATATATATATATATATATATATATATATATATATATATATATATATATATATATATATCTATGTTGACTGCATTTTAGGCATCTCTATGGAAATATGCTGTCATACATCTCGTCAACAATGTTTCAACATCTGCCATCTTTGGAGAAATTGTAAGTAATTGCTATTTGTGTTCTGTATATTTTCCATGTTTCACAATGGTATGATTGTGTACTGAAAATGTAGTTTTTTTTTTTTTTTTGTTAGTTGTTAATAAGATGTAATATAGGTATGAGGTGCACCCGGGTATTTTGATTCTTTTTCAGGAGACACATTTATTAAGTTCAGGGAAGTACAAAACTCCAGTCTCCTTCAAGGAAGGACTCTCTGACTTCAGTACACTTATTGAAGCACTCCAGCCACTTAGTGAAGGCCCCACAGAATTCCTCCAAAGTTAAGATATTCAGGACCTCTTCATCTTCTCAATGTCTTCAAAAGTGATTCTCTGTGTTTCTCCTTTAGAGAACAACCAAAGCTCACTGAGAGCAAGATCTGGACTATAGGGAGGATGAAGAACAGTTTTGATGCTCATCTTCATCAAGTAGTTGGTTACCAGGATTGAATTGTGGACTGGTAAATTATCCTTGGTGCAGGTACCAGTGACCCAGTTCGAAGAGCTGTAGCCATTTGCAATGAAATCTCTTTCTGAACTCAGTCAAAACTTCCACAAAGTACTTCTTGCTGACCATCTGGCAAGACAGTATCCAGTGGATGTAGATGATGCACTTGCTGTCAAAAAAGGGGATTATCATGCACTTCCCTTGCTTTGCTTGACCTCTTTGGGCTTGAGAGAGCCAGAATACTTCCATTAGGCATTCTGTTTCTTGGTCTCAGGATTATAACAGAAGATCCAGCTTTTGTCACAGTTCACTAGAGACTCGAGTACTCTTGAATTGGAGTTAATGAGCTCAGTTATCTCCACATTGTCACCACTGCATCTTTCCTTCTGTTCATCACTGAGCACCCTTGGAAGAAACTTTACACAAATTTTGTGCTTGTTCAGATTTTCATGAATACTCTTGTATACAGTTGCCACATTGTACATTTATTGAGTTGATAGACACATGATGATCTTCATCAAGAAAGCTGCAAATTTTCTCAACCAGCTCCAGTGTTCTGATGTCTCTGTCCCTTGCACATCCCTTGTCTCTCACCTCTTCTCTACCATCTCTGAACCTCTTGTGCCAGCAAGAAACAGATGCTCAGCTAACACAAGTTAATCCATAAGCAGTCTGGAGCATTTCACAAGTTTCTGTAGCATTTTTTCTAAGTTTAACACATAAAAAAACTTTTTTTATTGCACAGTGGACTTCCAAATGTCCCAACTGAATTCTACAAACTAGTCACCTGTGACAAGCATTGTTTAGTAGTGTGTATTTAAAGTGCTGTTACAACCAACTCTTTCAGTCTCCAATAAAAAAAGTTGGTGAGTCAGCTTATTACATATATAGTAATTATATACTATAATTTTAATAATCTAGGACAGTTATAACTTATTCTCCTAAAAAAGTCTCCAAACTTCTAAAATGCACCCCATACCATGTATAACAGTAGTACATGCTATTTAGTATTTTGTACATTTTTTCAGTCTTCTGATATTTAAGTCATACACAATACTAAAGTATTATTATTTCCTACAATCTGGAACTTAAATATTTAAATTTTGATACTGTAAAAGATATAGTTTTCTACCATTTGAATGTGGCCGTTGCCAGTACTGCCTGACTGGCCCTCGTGCTGGTGGCATGTAAAAGCACCCACTACACTCTCGGAGTGGTTGGCGTTAGGAAGGGCATCCAGCTGTAGAAACTCTGCCAGATCAGATTGGAGCCTGGTGCAGCCATCTGGCTCACTAATCCTCAGTCAAACCATCCAACCCATGCCAGCATGGAAAGCGGACATAAAGCGATGATAATGATGATGATGATTTCTCATGTGTCTACCTACAGTGATCTGTTCTTAAGATATCCGGTGTTGTTTTATAATTTTTAATATTGAAATGTCTTCTTATGGCTGGATTCCAACCTAGGCCACAACAAAATTTACCTGCTACACTTTGCAGTCCAGCATCACTGCCTCAAAGTCCTAGGTACATTCCAGGCCAGTGTCTGTAATCAAGTTGTTGATGTAAGTGTGATGATGCTTTCCTCTTCTTATATCACCATAAAGTGGTAAAATGGCAGCAACATATGACAAGCAAACACTTTTATGGAAACCTGATGAAAGTTAGTGAGAAGATCACACAAAGGCTGCTGAGACTATGTGATCACGCATGTGTCACCCTATTCTGAGGGCATATTGAAATGTATAATGTTTCTAAATTTCTTCTCTTCCGTGTGGTTATGTTAATATATTATAAAATATGTTGAAAATAATATTTGTATCAATTTCATTGTGTAGGAGCATTTTAGCTCTCAAAAGCACACAAATACTGTTTAATTCATTTTCATCTCTTTTTTGAAGTGTGAACATTTCTGTCATACCTCTGTGACCTGATCACTAGCATTCCAATGCAACTGCTTGAAATTTTGTAAATTGAAAGGTCTTACAAGTCTCAGGTTTTATGCTTTTCTTTTTGACCTTTCAGACATATAATTCTGTAGTATAGGTACTGATTAACCTAGACTGTTTGATATCAATTGTTGCTAATTTCCAGGTTCCATGAGTTGTGAATTTACAACTTGGTGATGAACAGACAAATCATGAACTTCTATATTTTTTTTTTGGTTCTTTTGGTGAATTTAATTATTTTTATGTGTTTTCAGTTGGCTACATTGAGTCTTATGTAATATCGTTAGCTAAGTTTCAACACATGATCAATGAGCAAGTTATTTGCTAGATATGTCCAATCCTGAAATATATGTGTCATAGATGAGAATGTAACATAAAAATCTCATATTAATTGCAGACATAAAATAGTTATGTTGTTCTTTTGATTGTGTTTATATTATCATATTTGATATCATACTGTTGTGACAACACAGAAGAGTTTTCTCTTCACTTAGCATATCTATGATAAGTTTGTTTCATAGAACTTATTTCTCTCTAAATTATGCAGACAAGAGGAGCATAAAGAGAATTGAAGAATTGTACTGTGACAATGAGAATTTATTTTGTTTGCTTTGACTGAAGAGAAATTCGGACGTTTATAAACAAGAGAATTCAAAAGCCATTACCATTTACTTAGACACCTTAATTTACTAAATATTTGTTTTTGCCTTTGTTTCAGAATTTTGAGGAACAACCAAATCAGGAATATTGCAGATGGTTCTTTCTTATTTCTCCCCAATATAATTGAAATGTATGTATAACAAACCATAATTTTAACACTAATTATAAAAATAAAACCTAATTGTAGAAGTTAGCAAATTCACAATTGTTTGTTTGATACAACTAACAAGAAAAGGTTTTTAGTTAGTAGAAATATTGGTAGCTTAATAAGTATATCTCATAAGGCAGTGAGCTGGCAGAAACATTAGCCAGCCAGGCAAAATGCTTAGTGGTTTTTCATCTGTTTTTACATTCTGAGTGCAAATTCCGCCGAGTTCGACTTTGCCTTTTATCCTTTCGGGGTCAATAAATTAAGTACCATTTGCATATTGGGGTTGATCTAATCGACTGGACCCCTCCCCCAAAATTTTGGGCCTTGTGCCTAGAGTAGAAAAGAATATGTATATCTTAGAAAAGTTTTTGCTTTCGATTCTGATTACTATATTCAAATACCATCAGGATTGATTTGATCATATTCGATCCATAATCATAAGTACACATAAAAAAAAAGGTAAGTCATTCTATTGCTTAATATCTTACAGGATTGGCACCTAGCTGCCTGCCTGCCTGTTTTATATATATGTATATTCGAGTGTGGTTGATGTCAGTGCTCGCTGACTGACTCCTGTGTCATTGGCATATAAAAAGCACTATCAGAATGTGGTCAGTGCTCCATGAGTGGCTTCCATGCCAGTGAAAACTAAAAAGCACCCACTACACTCTCAGAGTGGTTGGCATTAGGAATGGCATCTAGCTGTAGAAACATTACTGCATCAGACTGGAGACTGGTGCAGCCCACTGGCTTGCCAGACTTCAGTCAAACCATCTAACCCATGCCAGGATGGTAAGTGGACGTTAAACGATGATGATGATGATGATGATATATATATATATATATAATTTGGAGAAAAGAACCATAGTTCATGAACTCATCCATGAAAATCCACAGTCACATATAGAAAAATTTAATAAGTAAATATACTACAAAGAACTATAATAAAATACAAAGTAATAATTATTAAAATAATTATTTTAATTATTTTAATAATTATTATAATAATTATTTTAATTATTTTTATAATTATTATAATAATTATTTTAATTATTTTAATAATTATTACTTTGTATTTTATTATAGTTCTTTGTAGTGTATTTACTTATTAAATTTTTCTATAGGTGACTGTGGATTTTTATGGATGAGTTCAGGAACTGGGGTTCTTTTCTTTAAATTATATATTTATATATTACATACTGTGAAACTTAATTTAATTTTAATTTTTGATGAATTAAATTAAATTGAGTTTTTACCTGTAAATTAGGATTTTTATCCCTAATATATATATATATATATATATATAATAATAATAATAATAATAATAATAATAATAATAATAATAATAATAATAATAATAATAATATAGATTTAATCAAAAGATTAAATGTGGTACTTAAAATGTTTGAGGCACCAGAATTTGGTAGGGTAAAAACCAAAAACAAAATCAAGAGATTTGGTGAATAAAATTTGAAGAAAAACAACAAAAATTCAATAGGTTATAGCAGTACGTGCATTTCGTACAAACTTCATTTATTTATTTAGTGAGAACACTACATAAAATGTGCAATGAAAATGTACTCCTCAGATGCATAATGGAATTTCATTTTAGAAAGTCATTTTGTAAATGTGTGCAAAAAACAAGAGTAAGAGAAGAAAACATACCATCTTGACTATGCTGCTGTTCAACAGACTGTTGAATAGCAGCCCAGTCAAGATGGTATTTTTTCTTCTCTTACTCTTGTTTTTTGCACACATCTACAAAATGACTTTCTAAAATGAAATTCCATTATGCATCTGAGGAGTACATTTTCATTGCACATTTTATGTAGTGTTCTCACTAAATAAATAAATGAAGTTTGTACAAAACGTACGTACTGCTATAACCTATTGAATTTTTGCTGCTTTTCTTCAAATATATATATATATATATATATATATATATATATATATATATATATATATATATATGATGGCTTCTCTCATCAAGAATGACAAATGAAGATTCTGCAAAATAAAGCAGCAATCATGTGTTCTATGGACATGAATGTGTCTCTTGAGACCTGCTGGTGCCTTGCAAATGTTTCAGCAAAGGGAACAATTTGCTTGAATGCTTGTGGATCATTTACTAAGTGTTTTCTTGAGTGGATGGCAAGGCCTGCTATAAAACCACAATGACAGGTAAGGTTTTCATTTAGAGGAGCAGTGTTTTTCCAACATGCCTTCATGCTTGCACGAAGTTGATCCCAATGTTGGAGTCGACTTTGCTCAAGTTTTTGAACTGGGGAGATGCAGAACTGGTGTCAGATCCTGTGTTCTGATGCTTTGTTTTCCCAGTAAGAAAAGGGAACAGTACATCACTTCAGATTATCTTTTAGTTTGTCTTTGAAGTGCAAGAATGGCCTTGCAACTGACCTCTCCTGTTGGGAACTGGCCAAAGTTACTTTAGAATTCTGATATCACCCATATTTGAGAGATGACCTGACCATTTAAACTGTATTTTGATGAGGATAGCTTCAATACTTGATATGTTATGAATATAGTCACTTGGTTTTATGTTGGAGATGGTACACAAGCACTGAATATGAAAGGCATCAAGCTGGTTGATATGCTTTCAGTACAGGGTCCAAGATTCAATACCATAAAGCAATGATGTTAAAACCACCAACTTATATACATCAGCTTTCACCTTTAATGGTATGTTGTGGCTGTTCGAAAACCTGTGATGAAGCTTACCAAAGTGGAAGTAGCCTTCCAAATTCTGGACTCAATTTATTTTATCCATCTTAGCATCACTGGACATAATGGAACCAAGATAAGTGAAAGAGGACAAAAAAGAAAAGGTCATGAAGTGCTGGGCTGAGCATTTTTCAACTATTCTCAATAGGAACTCAAATTGTTAAGGAATAACTGGTCAACAACCTACCACAGAGTTCTGTCCTTGAAGACCTGTCAGTTTCTCCATCAAATGTTGTGATTAAAAAAAGCTATAAAACAGCTTATGAATGGAAAGTCATCTGGGAATGATGGCTTACCAACTGAAATATATAAATATGGCACCAATCTCCTACTGAACAAACTTTGTGAACTCTTCTACTTGATCTGAGAATCAGGACCAGTCTCACAGGAGTTTGAAGATGCTTCTATTGTCTATCTTTCTAAGCAGAAGTTCAACAAACGTGAATGTGACAACCATAGAGGTATCTCCATGTGTGTGTGTGTGTGTGTGTGTGTGTGTGTGTGTGTGTGTGTGTGTGTGTGTGTGTGTGTGTGTGTGTGTGTGTGTATTGGTGCAGGCATGGCTGTGAGGTAAGAAACTTGATTCCCAACAGCATGAGTTCTGGGTTCAGTCGCACTGTGTCGCACCTTGGGCAAGTGTCTTCTGCTATAGCTTAGGGCTCACCAAAGCCTTTTGAGTGGATTTGGTTGACAAAAACTGAATGAAACCCATTGTACACACACATATATATATATATATATATATATATATATATATATATATACAGTCATGTTAGATGTTGACACAGTTAAAAGAGCTTGAACAGGAATGAACTTACAAATACCTGGTAATAAATGAAGGCTTTGGCATTCAGCATGCAAGCATGAAAGAGAGAATCAGGAAGGAATGTTATGGGAAGGTTCAAGCAGTCCTAAAATCTGAACTAAATGCACATAACAAGGTGTTGTTCAAAATCAGCAATTTGGATGTTTTTTCCCAGAACTATTTCTAATATTTTGTTGACTGGTTATTTGTGAACAATTTAGTAGATCAAGAAAGTAAGTGGTAATTTCACTGTAGGCTGGATCTAACTTCAACAACTCTTCAGTTATTTGTTATATAAAATGAATGTATCACTTTCAAATTTTTTCCTTTCTTATAAATCTTTACACTATCTGGTGAAGTGTGGTGAGTGTGAATGGCTTTAAGGTCAGATCCTACCAGATTCAATTTCCATTTATGTTTCAGTTTCATCATGTTTCCATTCAGTTTCAAGTTCTCTATAGAGAATTTACCACAAAAAGGTAGAATATGTACAATTGGGTTGATTCAATTGGCTATAAATCTTCTGACAAAGAGACTTATTTAAGACATATGTTACTAGAAGGCAAAATCTGAAAAGTCTAGTTTCCACTAGTTACCATCTCACTCCACTCATACTAGTTATGCCTTATGGAAAAATGTCACATCCTCTAAGCATCTATTCTAAATTATTTAACTTTCGTATCTAGGAATTTGTTGATTTCATGAAAATATTGTTAGCATTCTCTCTGTAATTACAGTGACTTGAGAGACAATAAAGACATGATCTGTGGATGTCATTTGCCAGCTGTAGTTGATTATATAAAAAAAACATATAACAGACGTGTGATTGTCAGGAGCCACTGCAATATGGGACTTGGCAAAAACCAATCAAATTTCATACATCCATCAAGATATCCATCATGCCAAGGTAAGCAATATACCCCTTATTTCTATTATTGTTTTGTAAGTTAATATTAGTATAATCATTTACAAAACAGGAGAGCATTGATTAAAATACCTAGTAGTATTTAGTCACAACCTACTTTGTTTACCAAAAGCATCTCTTTGCTGTTCATATTTTGGGGGTCATTAAAATAAATACCAGTTGATTAATACTACCTCTCCTCAAATATTTATGTGCCGAAACAAGAATTTCTATTAATATCATTGCTGCCATTATACTCCCGAAACATGCTGAATTGAATGAGCAACAAATCTGCATCAGACACAAGAAAACAATTTGAAACAATTCCAACAGAAAAATTGAAGCTTTTTTACAGTCTTTGTTATTTGGCTTATATGCTTAATAATCACTCATATTTATAAATTTTTATTATACACCCCAGAGAAAATATTTTCTATAACTTCAATACATGACATTCTTTGGTTGCTAACTGGATATTTTCTTATATTTTGCAGATTACTCACTTTTTCAAAAAAGATTGCAGTGTCAGACATGTTCAGGGTTCAAGTGCTATAATCCAGAAGTGACTAATTGTCATGATGCAGAGGTAAACTGAGATGTTTTTCCCTTTTGCTATTATATATCACTGCAATACATACATACACACGCATGCACACACGCACGCACACACACACACACACACACACACACACACGCACGCACACACACACACACACACACACACACACACACACACACACACACACACACACACACTCATTTAATGTCTATCTTCCATGCATGCATGGGTAGGACAGTTGAGAGGAGCTGGCCAGGTAGAAAAACTACCCTAGGCTACTGTGCCTGTTTTGGCAGGGATTTTATGGCTGGATTCCCTTCCTAATGCCAATCACGCCACAGAGTGAACTTAGCACTTTTAATGTAGAACTAGCAGAGGCAAGGTTAGTTTTGGCATGATCTTTACAGTTGAATGCCCTTCCAAACACCAACCACATTACAGTCTGGACTGGATGCTTTTAACATGGCACCAGCACTGGCAGGGTAACCAAGTAACTTGCAAGACAAGGAATTATGAGAGAGACAGGGCATTCGAGGAAAGGAACTTGCATTAGAGGATGAAAGGTTAGAGTATGACAAAGACACAGAGAGACAGAAGGAGGTGTCTTGCCACAACGAAGGGGTCATTAGAGAAGGTGATCCAGTATCAGATGATGAAAGGTTAGAGTGTAACAGAGAAAAAGAGAGGCAAAAATAGGTGTCTTGCTATAGAAGAGGTACATGGTTAGCCATTGTGAGAGAGAGAGAGAGAGAGAGAGAGAGAGAGAGAGAGAGAGAGAGAGTAGGAAACAGCAAAAGTGAAAGAGAGAGCAGAATAGATATGGTGTAGTGCTAGGGTATACTCACAAGTAACAAGGATTTGAGCATGGAACATGGGTAGAAAAATAGGGTGTGGGTGTCGGGGTCGTGGGAAGCAGCAATACAGTGAGCACGGTAGTGAGGGCAAGAAAGGGGATTAGAAAGTAATCATAATTTATGAAGAGAAAATGCGAGGAGGAGAAACATGCAGTTAGAAGAGGGGTTGTAGTTCTGTTTCTTAGGGTAGAGTGGGTGAAAAGTGTGTTCTTAAATGTAGGTGGTACGCAACTCTTCTAGCACTCAGTTTCATGGACGGGTCTTCTCTAGAACATCATATTGCCAAACATCTTGGTCCACTGTCATTTCCTCTGTGAGCCCCAACTTCATAAGTCGGTCCTCACCGCTTCATTCCATGTCTTTTTGGGTTTCTCTCTTCCACAAGTACCATCCACTTTCTCCTCTCTTGCATGCCACATTTAATCCCTCTTATGCCTAACTTTTCTTTCAATACAGTTGTGCTTTGTCGATCATGCACACTGATGTTGCAGATCCAATGGAGCATACTACCTTCATTCCTCTCCAGTTTATGCATGTTCTCCACAGTCAGAGCCCAAGTATCACTACCATGTAATATAGCTGTTCTCACACAAGCATCATACAATCTACCTTTCACTCTGAGAGAGAGTTCTTTTGCTGCCAAAAGTGGAAGTTGTTCTCTGAACTCACTCCATCTTATTCTACAAATAATATTTTCAGAGCATCCACCACTGTAACTAATTTGCTCACCTAAATAGCAGAAACTATCTACTGTTTCAAGAATGCCTCCTAAGTATTTGAGAGAGTTTAAGTCCCTCATGCTCTTAGTAATTACTGGTATGCGTATCTGCCACACAAGAAAGCGACCTTGTCTGATATCCCACCCACGATTTCGCTGCATATCTTATGTATCCATAGCTTACACTTGGTGCAGCAAATGGAATTACATCCTACTCCTTTCCTACATATTGAGCGGGGCCATTTACCAGCTGGAATGAGAGTCTTATCTCCTTTCTCACTAACAACAACTTTAGTCTTAGCTAAGTTAACTTTAAGGCCCTTTGATTCCAGGTTTTGCTTCCAAACCCAGAACGTCTTCTCCAAATCTGCTTCAGATTCCGCAATATGAGCAAGATCATCAGCATAAAGTAGTTCCCATGGACATCCAGTTTTGAATTCATCTTTTATGTCCTGGAGAATTATGATGAGTAAGAATAGACTAAGAACTGATCCCTGGTGTACTCTAACTTGTACATTAAATTCATCACTGTATTACATATGAATATGGGAACCATTCATATGTAATACTGGTTCCCATATTACATATGAATGTAATATGGGAACCAGTTTTAAGAAAAGATAAAATACTAGGTTAATCTTTTTCCTCCTGATGCTAACTCTACTCTCCAGTATCGCATTGTATTTTTATTGGCTAGCTGCTTTTGAAATCTTGAATAGTTCTAGGAAATGCTTGATCCATGAATATGCAACTAAGTTATATATCCTTCTATAATAGAGCCATGCATATATTTATCGTTTTGTTTCTGACATTCTTCAAAACCATCTTATTGATCATTAAATGAACTTTCATCCTCTTGCTCCTTTTTTGGAAATCTTTTGGTTTTATAAGCTATGAAATGTTTCTTGTAAAGATATTAATATAATTCTGATGATATCCCTGTTTGCCGTTTCCACATGACAAGTAAACTTGTAACTGGGTGGTGATTTGAGGCAACCTTGCTTTTTAATTTGCCTTTCAAGGTCTTCATTTAATTAATCACATCCTTCTATTGTTTAGTG
Organism: Octopus bimaculoides; assembly: GCF_046866305.1. Classification (NCBI taxonomy): domain Eukaryota; kingdom Metazoa; phylum Mollusca; class Cephalopoda; order Octopoda; family Octopodidae; genus Octopus; species Octopus bimaculoides. The sequence continues at coordinate 31,614,641 of NC_142937.1, forward strand.
GCAATTATAAATTCTTACAGCCAGCGACCATGGACCAAGATCTGCTCCAGCAGCTTTCGAATCTTTGCTTTCATGCTGGTAAAATCCTTCTACTTCTGAATTTTTTATACTTGCTTTATCCACTTTGCTTTACCATTGTGCTTGCTACTCTTGTCCCAAATTTCTCCTCCAAACATGTTTCTTCAACATTTGTTTTTATGATTTCTCTCACTCCCCTTAAGAATATCATCTAAGCTTTCTTGGTTTGATTGTGTAGTAGTAGTAGTAGTAGTAGTAGTAGTGGTAGTGGTAGTAGTAGTAGTAATAGTAGTAGTAGTATAATATAACTTTTATATAACTTTTATATTTATTATGGCAGCCTTTTTGCATGAGCAGAATATCAATGACTGGTGATTCAATCAAGTTTGAAAAATCATGCAGCACTTACAGAAAATGTATTGAAGCTGAGAAAAACAATATATTTACCTGCAAACCCTTGACCAACAGCTCTTCTTGTGTTACTTGTTGTACCGGAGATTTATGTAACAAGAATGATTTATTTGGTAAGTAATTTTTCTGATATAATTGCACCGAGTTACTGCAGATTAATGGTTAATAAAAAAAAATGTATTATAATTTGTATATAAAAAATTCTTTATGGCAATTATACATGTAACACATGGAATGGTAAACAACAAGTGTCAATAATGTCATGGCATTTAAAAAAAAAAACATGAACTTTTCCAAAAGACCAGATTTAATTCTGGAAAAATATCACCTAAAATTATTTACACAGCATAACTACAATGATATTCTCCTCTGCATACATGCACATGCACTACATTATTATTGTTTATGTCATTGTTACTTTGTTTCATATGAGCTATTCCAAGCCTCACTCAAAGACTTCAAGTAACAGCAAGTTGAATGTTTTACAATGGGTGTTATTTATGATTAGCAGTGATATACTGTGTTGGAAGGAGACGAGAATCTGAGAATTAAGATTCTGTTAAATTTGTAATATTTCAGATTTTTAAAGAGTTTTAAGAGAGTTAGGTATTTCAAAATGGCAATGTCTTTCTTATGATATGGTAAGTTCTCGCTAGAACAATTTTCTTATAGTATTTAAGAATGTCATTTGGCATTGTCCCCAAAGCTCCAATGATCACAGGTACAGTTCTTGTTCTTAGATACTACGTTTTTCAGACCTCTATTGTAAGGTTCTTATAATTACTTAACTTCTCAAATGTTTCTACAAAAGTGTTGCAGTCTGCTAGGATTGAGCACACAGGTTTGGTCAATATGATTTTCTACCACAATATCTGGTCTAATGGCTTATATAGCATGATCAGTTCATCATCATCATCATCTCTGGGGTTAATCTCTGGGTTAAATTTGACAGAAGAAATGAATTGCATGATGTACAAGCATTGGCAGGATGGATTAATTTTGAATGATAAAAGCCTCCCTTGACTCTGAAATACTCACTTTACCGTTCTTGCAGATTTACCTACCTACATACCTACCTATCTTACTACAATCCTCCTTCCTTCCTTTCTTCCTCCTTCCTTCCTTTCTTCCTTCTTCCTTCCTTCCTTCCTTCCTCCCTTCCTTCCTTGTATTTACCTTTCAGTACATCTATAACATATGTCTTATTATGCAATGTCTTTGTTCCATTTTTATATCTTTTCATAGGTTTCTCAAGGTCCTTTCATTTTCATTTGGATTACACAATAAATTCGACAACTTATAACTGGAGCAGGAATCCCATTGAGTTTAAAAACACATTTGGAATTAGACTTACTGCTGTGAGTATCTGATTCCCTCTTTTTCTTTTGCTACCCATATAATTTGTTTGGTAAAAAACACTTTTGATATTTTCAAATATCAAAGTTATTTGATATTTGAAGTTTCACCTAATATGTTTTTCAAAAAAATCATAACCTTTAATCACTGAAACCAAATCTACAGCTGCCTCCAACTTTAAGAAATTAACTACTTTCATCAAGAATTTAAGCATGCAAGTTATCTTCAGGCTTGAAAATTCATGCTATTTTATGATAATTCTGTTTAGATTAAACAGTCTGTCAACATCTTTTGAAACCAGTATAGGATCAATGCACTTACTAGTTGTTACTGACCATGGTGTGTGTGGGCATATATTTGTGCCTACTTAACCACTATATATACTTAGTTTTATCATGGAGACATAAAATCGTGAGTACATTAAAATATTTTCACCCAGTGATCTATCCAAATAGGAAAAGTTTCACCTGCTACACAGACTCATATCCATGAAATTTGAGAAATCAACTAATCACATGGTATAAATTGTATGGAACATACACCAATTTCAATGCATTTTATATCCAGCAAATTTTAAAGTAATTTGACCTTGTTTTAAATGACATCAGTTGTAAAGAATATATTCAGCATTACTAATTACAAAAATCACATTTTATTCAATAGAAAGGTATATTTAATTACCTTACTATAACAATATATCATGGGACCCTCAATTGTAGGGACAATATCAGTGCCTAACTAACTCTTGCATAAGTCTAATCAAAATAAGTTGCAACTTGGGTTACACCTTGTTCCATAGTAACATATGGACAAGCTGAATTTTCCCCATACAATTTTTACCCCATTGTTTTGATACCAATCCTTTTCGAAGTCGAGTGTGTGTGTGTGTGTGTGTGTGTGTGTGTGTGTGTGTGTGTGTGTGTATGTGCGCATGCGTGCATGTGTGTATATGTGTAAGGCACAGACATGACTGTGTGGTAAGAAGATTGCTTCCCAACCACATGGTTCTGGGTTCAGTCCCATTGCGTAGCACTTTGGACAAGTGTCTTCTGCTATAGCCACAGGCTGACCAAAGCCTTGTGAAACAGAAAGAAACTGAAAGAAGCCTATCATATATATATATATGTATATATATATATATATATATATATATATATATATATATATATATATATATATCTGTTTGTGTCTTTGTGTTTGTCCCCCATCACCGTTTGACGACTGGTGTTGGTGTGTTTACATCCCTGTAACTTAGCAGTTTAGCAAAAGAGACCAATAGAATAAGTACTAGGGTTACAAAGAATAAGTCCTGTGGTCGATTTCTTTGACTAAAATTCTTTCAGGTGATGCTCCAGCATGGCCACAGTCAAATGAGTGAAACTAGTAAAAGGAAAAAGAATATGCACACACATGTGTGTATATATAACTATACACATGCACACACACATCCTGTGTGTGCACGCGTACATGCATGTGAGTTTTTTATGGGTTAAATATAAATGCCAGCTCAGTGCCTGGTGTGAGTAAGACCACCAAAAACTGCAATGTGAAAAAGATTTGAGAAAACAACCATAAGGCCCATATCCATCATGTAGATTAACAAGAGACATATTCATGCCTTAGGTAGAAGGGCTGTTTGAAAAATATATTACAGTCACCACCAATACTGGTGTAACCAGCAATGAGCCTTGTTCAGGCATTGTGGGATGGGAGCACAAAGGATGCATTGTCCTAGTACTTTGAAGCAGGTCCAAAAGGGAAACCATTAATAATTGGGAAGTGGAATGTCACAACCCTTTCAGGTAAAGAGCAGGAACTAATGGAGTAAGCTAAATGCTACCTGCAAGATATAGCCAAAGTTTCCTCCAGAAAATTCCTTAGCTCTGGAACTGTAGATTTAGATGGAAGGTGGTTACTCTACTATTCAGAGGGGATGCACAGATGGGAGTGAGGACAGCCCTGACTGTCAGATTATGCTATGGAGTGGATCCCACTAGGTAAGAGAGTTTGCATTCCAAAGCTCTGGGTTAAGAAAAGACGACTGTGGTTGTTGCAGATATATGCACCAAACAGTGAGTCTAAATACAGATCTTTCCTTGACAATGTCACTACAGATTTAGTTGTAGTTAAGACAGAGTAATTTGTCTTACAAGGAGACATCAAAGCACATGTTGGCACTGATCACCAGACATTTTAAAGAATTGACTGAAAGGAATGGCGATCCTGCACTCAATGTGAATGGAGAAACCTTATGAGAGTTCTGCACTGGAAAAGGATTCCCCATTATGAACACATGCTTCCAGCACAAGAATATCTATTAGCACACGTGACACAGGATATTTTGAGATCACTGATAGATTTTGTTATCATCAACTTCTTTGATTCTGTGCTTGCTGGACATTATTGTAAAGAGTGGGATAGAGCTATCAGCTGATCACCACCTAGTTGTCGGTAACCTGAAGATATCTATAGCAGAGAGAACTCACAAAACTAAATCCAGTCCGACTTACACGATAAAGTGGGAAGACCTATTGGATGATGGTATCAGAGACAAACAAATATGCAGACACTATTGCATCCAAATTCAGAGACCTTCCAAAACAAACTTAAATTCCTGAGGATGTCAAAAGGAGGTGGAGAAGTGAAATACCTCTGAATAAATAATGTACTCCATACAGTAAAAAGTAAGATGCAAACAAAACTGCTACAATTAATTGTTATATAAATAGACATTTTAAAACAACGATGTACTTGTAATACCATTAGAGTTAATTATAAGACCAGAATTTAAATAGTAATGCTATCACCTTCAACTGAATACCAATGCAGGAAGGTTGCTTGAATTAGTTCACTTTGAAAGCGTTGTAAGTGATGGACCCTTGATGAAATTGCAGCTACTAGGATGCATAATTGCATACGGAGCAATGTGCAGTTACTGCAGCAGAAACATATGTTGGTCATTGTAATATATATTGTAGAAAACCTTTTAATAAAAAGTTTTGGATGTGATTAAATCTCCACTCTCCTCTTGGTTTTCAATTATCATCATCATCATCGTTTAACCTCCAGCTTCCATGCTAGCATGGGTGAGACAGTTTCACAAGAGCTGGCCAGGCAGAAGCCTGCACCAAATTTCTGTGACTGTTTTGGCAGGATTTTTACATCTGGATGCCTTTCCTAACACCAACCACTCAGCAGATAGGACTTAGTGCTTTTTACATGGCACAAGCACAGGCGAAGTCAGTTTTGGCAAGGTTTTTACAGCTGGATACCCTTCCAAACACCAACCACTTTACAGTATGGACTGGGTGCTTTTAAGTGGCATCTGCACTGACAGAGTTACCAAGTACTTGGAAGACAAAAAAAAAAACCTTTCAAGAGGGGAGGGGGCATTGGAGGAGGTGATCTTGTGTCAGATGATAAAAGGTTATAGTTAGACAAAGAGACAGAAAAAGGTGTCTTGTAGAGGAAGTACAAGGTTACTTGGCCAGAGAGAGAGAGAGATCAGGAATAAAGGCAGAAACAAGTGCACTACCACAAAGGAAATACATGGTTACCTAACCTGAGGGAAGTGCAGGAGAAGGAAAGAGAGAGTGGGAGACAGCAGGATAGAGATCAAAAGAATGTTTGTTTTGTCAAGAACTTGACTGTCAGTTAAACACACATTTCAAATCTGATGATTACTCTGTGTATTAAAGCACTAATTTAACTTTATGAGCATTACAAAATATTTTTTCAATGTTAAAATACCATAATAAAAAACGTGAAAACCAGACCATGTTTTAACTTTATTCAACTGTGAGACACACGAACGCACACATTTATGTATCTCTCTCTCTTTATATATATATATATATATATATATATATATATACATATATATACACATATATACATATATATATACACACACACATTTATATATATTCAGGACATGCAAATGGAATTGGAATCAAAACTTGCAGGTTCAATCAAAGTTGAGTATTGTGGGTAAGCATAATGCATTTACCAATTTTATACAACTTTTATTTATTTTTGTTCCCAGTAATTTTCTATTGTAGGTATGTATTAAGTATTACCATAACTAAGAATGTTCCACTACTGACCCACAATTTATGTATTTGCAACTTCAAGAAATGCACCATTGATAACAACATTTGGTGTGAAACACCTACATACCTACTGTTCATTAATTATTTGTTTTGTAAGGTTATCCCTTGATGCAAACATGGAATTGAGGTGGAATATATAGTTATTTTAGACATTAGAGTACATAATTTTTATACATGTAGTATATATATGTGACATAAATTATTACTTTCAGGTGTTAATTTATAATATATATCTCGCTGGTGTTACGTGATTGACTAAATATCCTTTGGAGATAAAATTGCCCAAATAGACATAGCAGAAAATATCTTGAATTACCTTGTTTGAGAAGAACAGGTGGAAGTTACTTGGTAATATAACTGTCCATATCATCAACCAGCAAGTGATAAAATATGGAGTTTGAGTCACTCTAGTTATAATGTATTTAAGGCTTATAATACTTGATGTCATACATGTCTATGCATGTAAGTGATTCCTTCACTATAAAATAATTTATCTCCATGTATCACACTAAAAATAAGTGAGCCCAGTGAAGCACATTTTCATTGGCATGAAATTGTATGTCAGAAATCATATCCCACTGTCTGAAAATCATTGAAGAAGATAATTAATTAAAATAAACCTAGATAATAATTTTTTCTTAAACGGTTTGCTCAGTACTGCAATGGCTGAGGAAAAATGTATTCATCCAAGATTCATTTAAGCCTGGATCTAAAATCAGCCATCATTCACATTACTGTTACTGATGCTATAATTGTCACTGGAGTGGAAGCGCAATGGCCCAGTGGTTAGGGCAGTGGACTCACGGTCATAGGATCACAGTTTCGATTCCCAGACCGGGCGTTGTGAGTGTTTATTGAGCGAAAACACCTAAAGCTCCACGAGGCTCCGGCAGGGGATGGTGGAGAACCCTGCTGTACTCTTTCACCACAACTTTCTCTCACTCTTACTTCCTGTTTCTGATGTGCCTGTAATTAAAAGGGCCAACCTTGTCACACTGTGTCACGCTGAATATCCCTGAGAACTACGTTAAGGGTACACGTATCTGTGGAGTGCTCAGCCACTTGCACATTAATTTCACGAGCAGGCTGTTCCTTTGATCGGATCAACTGGAACCCTCGACGTCGTAAGCGACGGAGTGCCAACAATCGTCACTGGATCCTGTTCTTGATGTTGCTGTTCTCTTGTTTAACTTGTTTGAGCACACCAAAACACCAAATATAGTCATGGTTGTAGAAAGTGCATACACCTTGCCTTCTATTCTAAATATATCAAATATCAATTAGTTCAGGGACCATGAAGTACACTCCACCACACAGTGTTTAGGTGTGTGTTGTAGAATATAGTGTGTTTGTTTAATCATTAAGAGAGTAGCTATATCAAAATAATGTAAAGAAAATATGGTTGGTACACATCAGTTTTGTTGCATTGGTATTCAATATAGACAAAGGAAAGTTTAACTGAACTTTCTGTTTAGTGTTATATGATAGTGAAATTTAGATTTCTGTTATTAGAACCAGATAGTCTTTCTTAAAACTAGGTGGATTACTGCATACTTAAAAATCTGCTGAATTTTGTTATTGCTATCTTTTCAAAATCCTGTTTCAGATTATACCAAAATCAAGTAATGTTTAATATTTACTGCACAGTGCTCAAAAACATTTCTGAATACGACCATCGTAGAAATATAAGCACTATTCTGGCTCAATCAAAGAAATTTGACATGCTAATTAGAACTCAAATAGCTAGCGGAGGTGAGTGGTGTAGTTTGTATTATATTATCAATATCATTATCACACCCTTAATTCTCCTCCTCACTTCCCCCCATCCTCATCATTATTTTCAGTATGGTATTATAGTACTGATGGTGGGTATATATATGTGCATGTGTGTGTGAGCATATGTATGTATGTTTATATTTATGTATGTATATATAGGTTTGTTAGGAAAAGCAAGAGAACTAGGACTTATCATATATGAGTATATATATAATTTGATTTAGTAATAAAATTTACATAAATGACATAAGCACAAAGAATTTCATGCATTACACTTATCAAATTAACTTAATGTTCATTAAATCACTCTTGATATACTGTTGGATTATAGTTTTTCCTGGAATAGTTAGTAAAAATATTATTGGAGAGCTATGCAATAATAAATTTCAAAGTTTGCCCATTAAGTATGGTAGGTGGAAGATAAAAATAAAATATAGTGAATAATAATTTTTCCTAGACTTGTTAGTAAGAAATATTACGATAATTAAGCTGTGGGGTAAGTAAGCTAATGAGGTGTGGAGTAAATAAAATAGATGATAGCTGCTACATGTATTTTCGTTTTCTTAAGGACTAGCCCAAATAGACATTCTACAATAATTAATTCATAGGAAAAAGAGAATCATGTATTACTGATGTTTTTTATAACCTGTTCAGCAGTGGTTTGTATTTTTTAATAAAAGAACTTTCCTTGCTAGTTCTTGTTTGTTCTGGAGTATTGTCTGGAAAGACAATAAATTTCAGAGATTTGATTTCTGTGCATATGTTCAGATGTTCACTGAGTGGAATTTGTCTTGTTTTGGGATCATGTATTCGTTGACAATGAATATTTAGTCTCATTCTTAAAGTGGGTTTAGTTTGTCCAGCGTAGTCTTCCCTGCACCCATTGTATTTAATGACATAAATTAAATTCTTTAAAGAACAAGTAAACTGTCTTTTCATAGTAAAAGCTTGTGCTGATCTAAATTTGTTAGCATTGTCCTCAATAAAGTTCTCACATATTCTACAGTTGGATCAGCCATACTTTTCAACTGTTGGAATTGAATTCATAGTTAGTAGTTTCACATTGGTAAGTAAATTTTATGGACTTTGGTTGCCTTTTGCATTTCATTATTTTGTACTATTCAAGTACCTTTTTGATTCTTGGATTTAGCTTCAATAACGGGATGTTCTGATGGATAATGCTGAATGTTTCTATGTTTCTTGGATTATGTGTTGTTATTATAAATAGAGTTCTAGGTGTATCTAAACTGTTTTTGGCTCTTTGCACTTCTTCAATGTTTAATACATTGGCACTTTCTGTTCTATTTTCAATTAGAGTAGACATACTTTCTTTCAAGTATGCCTGTTTTAATTCAAGGAATATCTTATTCTGAACATCCAGATTGAAAACAATTGTTCGGATTCTTCTAGTTAGGTTATGTGGAATATTGGATTTGATATGTTTTGAGTGACATGAAAAAATTGTTAGTAATGTTTACAGTCTGTTAGTTTGTAGTAGATGTCTTTTGGCATGTTCATGTCAGTCTTAATAATCAAAATTTCAAGGAAGGGTAGTTGTTTATTGTTAAATACGGTGGTGAACTGAATTCTGTTATTGATACTACTGAGTAGGAATTTGAAATTATTGAATTCATTAAGATTGTATGTTCACAGAATAAGGCAGTCATCTAAGTAACATTTCCAGTTTTTCACCTGATAACTTTTGTAAGTTGATATCATACCTTGTTTTGGTTTGTTCATACATTTGAGCATCTAGACAAGTTATGAAAAAGTTGGCATATGTTGGGGCAACTTTTTTGCCTATCACAGTTCTTGATATTTGTTGGTAGGAGTTTTTCTTGAAAATGAAGAAGTTGTTTTGAAGGATGAATTTTATTCTCTCTATGTGAATTGTTGATCAGTTCGGACTGGAATTTCATCAGGGCATTTTCTTAGCTAAAAAACTATGAGATTCCAGTTTTTGGGTAAGAAAATCATTTTTGGCTGACCTGACCTTCCAGTGTCTGAAACACAATCAAGCTTGTAACTATGGTCACTGGGCAATTACACCATCTCAGTTCAGTCAAATAATACTCTGCAGAAACACAACAATATATCAGAACGCACACTGCATGCACTGTACAGAATAGCCACACAGCAATATATCATAACCTACACAACACATACTGTTCAGATTAGCAACCCTACAATATATTGCAATACACGAGATATATACCTCACACAATCACCACTCAATAAAATAACAAAAAACATACAATTGTATACACTCAATACTGTAATACATCTTGCTATCAACTTGCATAACTCACATTCTACACAACTTCCACAGAATAAAACAACACATGCAATTTGTACAGCACATAATCTGCATTACCAGACACTTTAAAACATGTAACATAGCCCACATAGCACATAATCTGAACAATATCAGGCATTCTAAAATGTGTAGCACAATCTTCACAGTATATAATATACACAGAGGAGACATTAAAGAGAAATAACAAAATAATAGAAATGCAAAAGGGATATAGTCTACAAGCACAATTCTACACCACATACATTTCTTATTGAGAGCATGTATGTTACAACTATACATACTCCTTACATATGTGAATAAGGAAGTAAATATCTCTTTCCTTAGATATTCTGAAAGGGAAATGAATAAAATTAGTTTGATGTGATGAACTCTTTTCCAGAGAATTCATTAATAATTTGGTAACAGAGTTAAGACTAAAACTAACTTGATGATGACTACTCAATAATTAGAAAATGTCCTTCTGTTAAATATTCAGAATATTATGTTACTATGCAAAAATATTGCTCCATATATTTTGGTAATATACTGTGTTACATTGCCCTCAGAAAGTCAACACATCTATATATTATTAATATTATTATAACTATTAATCTTATAAACAGTATCCTAATGATGATACTACTACTATATTAATTGAAACATAAGTACTTGCTTACTCATGTTTACTAATGTTCATGTATTTTCCAGTATATTAACCGCACTAATGATTTTCTAATATATATCATCATCATCATCATCATCATCATCGTTTAATGTCCACTTTCCATACTAGCATGGGTTGGACGATTTGACTGAGGACTGGCAAGCCAGAAGGCTGCACCAGGCTCCAATCTGATCTGGCAGAGTTTCTACAGCTGGATGCCCTTCCTAACGCCAACCACTCCGAGAGTGTAGTGGGTGCTTTTACGTGCCACCGGCACGAGGGCCAGTCACATGGTACTGGCAATGGCCACGCTCAAAAAGGTGTTTTTTGTGTGCCACCTGCATGGGAGCCAGTCCAGCGGCACTGGCAATGGCCTTGCTCGAATGATTTTCTAACATGCCACCAGCACAAGTGCTAGAAGGCGACGCTGGTAACGATTATGCTCAAATGGTGCTATTTACAGGCCACTAGCATGAAAGCCAGACAGCTGCTCTGGCAATGAACACGCTCGGACAGTGCTGTTAGTGTTCCACTGGCACAGGTGCCAGTCATCGAGTATGGTTCAATTACGATTTTGATTTCACTTGCCCCAACAGGTCTTCGCGAGCACGATTTCTGCTGTGAAAGTACTACATCAACTAACAAAGAAACATTGTATTGGCAAGTAACTAAAACAGGAACAACTGTGAGGATTCCATGTCATGGAAATGTGGCAACAAGACAATGGTATGTCTGCATTTTTATTTTCCTTTAATTTTGAGTCTTCAGTTGCATCTTTTTGTGAGAGAATTCTACATGATAGCGATAATGAGAGAAAGTTATATATATATTATAATAAGTAGTATATATAATAGGTAAAACACTTGATACAAGAATGCTGCATGGTAGAAATTGTGAGGTAACACTACATGGTAGACATTGTGAGAGAACATTTAGTGGTACAGATTATGAGCAAATGTTTCACGGGATAGATTGTAAGAAAGGTTACATGATAGAGAATCTAAGAGAATGCTGTATGGTAGAGATTGTGAGAGAATATTGTATCGTTTGGTAAATAAACAACCTTATGTGATTAAGATGACTAAATTATGTTCATGAGTTCAGCTATTTTATATTTTGTCAAGAAGCTGGTATAATCAATAATGTTAATACACCAGCTTGTTCTTTTTGTATGTACCTGTGGTGTGTGTCACATTTCCTTCAGAGGAAGAAGTGAGTGGCAAAGTGAGAGAGAGGAGAATAGAGAGGAAGTAAAAGAGAGAGAGAGAGTGAAAGACAGTGAGTGGTGATGGCATTCATTTTGTGTTTTTAAATGTTTATCACATCGCAAGTAAAGTAGATACATAGATCAAAAGAAAAGTTGATACATAGATACATAGACACATCGTTAAATCAAAGACAACTACAGTAAATATTGGATGTCACTTTCACTTTTCATTACCACACGAGGATAAAATTAACTCGCAAGTGGCTGAGTACTCCACAGACATGCATACCGTTAACGTTGTTCACAGAAAGATTCAATCTCACACAGAATATAACGAGGCTGGCCCCTTTCAATTACAGCTACAACTTATTTTGGCCAGCTGAGAGGACTGGAACAGGATAAACCTTCAGGTGGTTGCAAGAAAATGAAAAAAGATCCTATATAGGGGCAGGAAAATCTTTTTAGTTGTTAGGGTCACTATGGGTTTTAATCCGGTCCTAACAGTGGCATTTGAGGGTTTCACTTTTGCCGGCTGAGTGGACTGCAGCAAGGTGAAGTAGAGTACCTTACTCAAGAACACAGCGTGCTGCCAGGAATCATACTCGTGACTTGGTCGAATACCCCTAACCACTGAGCCACGCACCGTCACTCTCTTAACCATAGAGTAAAGGAGTGAAGCAATAGAGACAGAGAAAGGAAAGCATCAGTCATTTACAATAACAATTAGACTGAAATATGATCGATCTTTTCTAGCTTCTTTAGTTTTAACAATGAAGAAGAGGGAAAGACATTTAGTAATGAATAGAGGGAAAGACTTTCCAGTGTTTACATTTTTATTCTGGGTGTTCTAGAACAATGGGTGTTAGTTCTCTCTTCTTTCCCCCACCCCTAGTACTTATTCGCCTTCTTTCATAATTCTTTATGTCTTTTAGTTGGCAGGAAAGATCATGTTTTCTTTTTCAGGCACATTTAACGTTTTCTTTACAAACTACAAACAATCTTCCCTGTTCCCTTTCTTTTTTTCCTTTTTTTTCATACAAAAACTAATGCAAATTTCGTTAGCCCATCACATATATATATATATATATATATATATATATATATATAGATATGCAGGGCAGGGAATCATCAATTAGTAATAAAATTAATAATTAACAATTCTGCCGGGTAGCTCAGTATGAAAAAAACCTTCTTCGGTAAATAATTTATAATCATAAATATATAGGGATTGACAGTAACCTGCTTCTCCAACATACTGAGAATTCAGAAATAGCAGTCAAAGAACTACTGATTTCAAAACTACAAATTATTACTCCAGATTGATAGCGATATTTTTGATACACACAGAACAAAAAACAATAGAGAAGAGTAAAAAACACTTGCCTTTAGTTAATTTAGTACAATTGTTTCACAGTTAAGAGTACATAATACTCTATTCTGATCTTCAGCCAAATATTCTAATAAATTTGTTAATGTCTAAATAACCCACGTTAATTTTGACCATGTGAACATCAATACCACGTGAAGAAGACGTTAAGAAATTTATCGGCCGATAAATTTCTTAACGTCTTCTTCACGTGGTATTGATGTTCACATGGTCAAAATTAACGTGGGTTATTTAGACATTAACAAATTTATTAGAATATTTGGCTGAAGATCAGAATAGAGTATTATGTACTCTTAACTGTGAAACAATTGTACTAAATTAACTAAAGGCAAGTGTTTTTTACTCTTCTCTATTGTTTTTTGTTCTGTGTGTATCAAAAATATCGCTATCAATCTGGAGTAATAATTTGTAGTTTTGAAATCAGTAGTTCTTTGACTGCTATTTCTGAATTCTCAGTATGTTGGAGAAGCAGGTTACTGTCAATCCCTATATATTTATGATTATATATATATATATATATATATGTATACATATTTATGTGTGTGTGTGTGTGTGTTTGTCCCCCCACCACCATTGCTTGACAACCGATGTTGGTGTATTTGTGTTCCCATAACTTAGCTGTTTAGCAAAAAAGACTGATAGAATAAACACCAGGATTACAGGGAATAAGTCCAGGGGTTGATTTCTTTGACTAAAGGGCAGTGCTCCAGCATGGCCATCGGCAAATGACTGAAACAAGTAAATGAATGAAAAAAATACCAGAAGAATGTTCCATACCACTAAACCAAGAAAGTCCTTTGAATATGTACAATGTATTTTAAGGCTAAATAGTAATTCTGTTTATGCTTGCATAACTGAGATATTTTGGTTGGACTTTATAGTTATCGGCTTTACACTTCTTTCTATATTCTGTAACTGTCACAATATAGAAACTTTTCTCATGGCACTAGCACACAATTTACAGATGCTTACATTATTTATATTTTCCATGAATTTTTCGCGCACACAAGCTCCATCTTTTTGTGGCAGTTTTTATTTGACATTTAACATTAGGTATTAAATTATTGTAATATATTCATCTTAAACTCTTCACATTTTTTCATCAGTTAAGTAATTTTATTCTATTTGTCAAGCCATTTATACATACAGGCATATCCTTTATAGCCACTAACAGAAAAACTGCCCTCCAGGCGAGTTTTTGTTTGCATGTGTATTGCGCATATTGATATTATATATACATATAGATATGATGCATAAATTATAAAGTAATTCTATATTTAAGATATGAGGAATTATGTACATTATTTACATTTGACAGATATTTGTCCTCATCTTGTTTGTTGTTAACACAAAGTTTCGGCTGATATACCCGCCAGCCTTCATCAGGTGTCTTGGGGAAATTTCGAACCTGAGTTCTCATTCCTAAGGTTTTTGTCAATGTTGTTGTTGTTATTATTATCATCATCATCATCATCATTATTCAGGTTACTGCTTGGAATCGAACTCGGAATCTTGGGGTTAGTAGCTCGCGCTCTTAACCACTACGCCATATGCCTGTGGACATATGGCATAGAGGTTAAGAGCGCAAACTACTAACCCAAAGATTCCGAGTTTGATTCCAAGCAGTGACTTGAATAATAACAATAATAATAATAATAACAACATCGCAAAATACCTTTGGAATGAGAACCCAGGTTTGAAATTTCCCCAAGACACCTGATGAAGGCTGGAGGAGGTATCAGCCGAAATGTTGTGTTAACAACAAACAAGATGAGGACAAATATCTGTCAAATGTAAATAATGTAAATAATGTATTATAGAGTAAGTCGACAATATGCACATGAATTGAACAAACACTTTGTTATAGTTTATCCTGTAATCAGTAAAATAATCCATGATTAATATTCATTTATAATTTTTTCAAAATAATATGATCTTCTTTAATAATGTGAAGGGAAAAATAAACTGGACACAGTGTCGCATTTCTTCAGTCATTATATTATAGATAGTAAGGCGGCGAGCTGGCAGAAACATTAGCATGCCAGATGAAATGCTTAGCGGTATTTCGTCTGTCTTTATGTTCTGAGTTCAAATTCTACCAAAGTCGACTTTGCCTTTCATCCTTTTGGGGGTCGATAAGTTAAGTACCAGTTGTGTACTGGGGTTGATCTAATTGACTGTCCTCCTCCCCCAAAATTTCTGGCCTTGTGCCTAGAGTAGAAAAGATTATATTATGGAAATGTGCTTGCATAGCAAGTGACTTGATGTGAAATCATGTGCTGAAACAAAAACAATTGTAGCATGGATAGTATTTGTAAGCCCTTCAAAAACACACAAAAACCATTAGTTTTGCTTCAGCATCCAAGTTTCATTTGTGTTAAAATATTTTTGTTGCTTTGAAACTGCGACCTGTTTACTAACAAAACTTCACCAAGTTTTGTCAAGTGAACAGGTCATGGTCTCAGAGCAATGAAAATATTTTGACAAGAATGAAACTTAAATGTTGAAGCAAAAATGTTTAATACAAAAATTATCTTTATTGTTTAAAATTTTTAAAATATTCGTTTATAATTTCTTCAAAGTAATATGACTTTTTTTAATAACATGGAGAAAAAAATAAACTGGACACAATCCCACACTTCTTCAATCATTATATTATAGATAACTTTTCCCCTCACTCACAGACGCATGCATACATAATTTTGAAACAACACATCAACAGTCAGTGGCGACCACTTGCATTTTTCAGCCGACAACTATGATCCCCTGAACAGAAGTACAGTGCTTTTGACAGGGACTTACTGGCTGTTCATCTAGGTGTCTGCCACTTTTGCTATTTCCTTGAAGGCCGCATATTTACAGTATTCATTGATCACAAACCACTCACCTTTGCTATGAGCAAGCTCTCAGAGCCTTGGCCTGCACGCCAGTAATGACAGCTATCAGCCATTTCTGAGTACACCACAGACATCAACACAGCCGGCAAGGGCAATCCAGTTGCTAACGCACTCTCTCGTGCTCCTACCCACTCTCACATTTACCTATCACCAATAACGGAAGGCTTGGATTATGAAGCTATGGCTGCAACCCAAGAGACAGCTGACGAGATCAGGGCCTACTGCACTGCCATCACATCACTTACTTTGCAGGATGTACACTTTGGCTCTAATGGCACAACCCAACTGTGTGACATATCCACTAGGAAGCCATGACCAATTGTCCCATCAGCCTGCTGCAAGAAAGTTTTTGACGTCATTCATGGACTTTCCCACCCAGGTACTAAAGCCACACAGCAGCTGTTGTCAAGCAAATTTATCTGGCAAAGTATGGCCAAGCAAATCGAGGATTGGACCAGGTCCTGTATCCCCTGTCAACAAGCCAAGGTCAATCAACACACCAAAGCACCCCTCGGCAACTATGAACCACCTCAGACCCAATTCAGCCATGTTAATATCGAGCTTGTTGGCCCTCTACCACCTTCACAGGGTTGCTTGTATCTACTGACCTTGATAGACTGCTACACCTATTGGCCTGAAGCATGGAAACACAAGAAGTCAGCCGAGCCTTCATCGCAAACTGGGTCACCCGTTTCGGTGTCCCAGATAGCATCTCATTCTATCGGGGTCCACAATTCACCTCAAAGCTGTGAAATGATGTATGACCTTTTCCGAATCACAGTGAACCGCACAACAGCCTACCATCCACAGGCCAACGGATTAATAGAGAGATTTCACTGCCACCTGAAGGAATCCCTGACAACCAAACTTAACAGGCTAAATTGGATTGACCAACTCCCAAGGGTGATGCTGAGAATCTGCTCTGCCCCAAAAGAAAATCTCAACACTTCTCCCATGGAAATGGTACACGGTGCTCCTCTTACAGTACAAGGAGAGTTCCTTCCAAATACAAAGTCAGACCCGGATGTCAAAAGGTACCTCACTCAAATGAGAGACAGCATGGGCCAATTCTGCCCTGTTCCCATGTCGACACATGGTACACCCAGATCATCTGTACCAAATGACCTCCACACGGCTAACTTTGTGTTCGTTCGACGTGACACGCAAAAAAAAAACCCTCCAGTCACCCTACGATGGTCCACCCTATGATGGTCCTTTGATAAATGTATTCTCATCTCCACTAGTTTGTTTGAGTATAGCTTAACAAAGCTATACCAGTATAGAAGACAGACGTTAAATGATGGTGGTGATATTTTCTTTATGTAAAAACATCTTACATAAGCTTTTTATTCAGAATTGGTCACAGCTTTTACTCAGAGAAAGATTCTACTTTAATCTTGAAATCTAACAAAACACTACACCAATAAATATATAATGTCTCTGACAAACTTCTATAGCATTAAGTTACATTTTGCTCCTGCCACACATTTTGCAACTATGTTAAGTGGGTTATCTTTTCCATTGCATGTGTTTTACAGCTAAATGTATGAAGCTATCTTTACAACTTTACATATATCAGCTATTATTCAACTAGGCAGTGACAGTGTAGTTGAAAGATGGCCATATTCACTTTCTGTCAACATAACACAGTACTAGTGCTGGAACATAAATCGATTTTGGCTAGTTGACTACAGCTCTAATCATCCATACCATTCAATCTAACTTGAAAAAAAAATATCGATGATAAATGTAGGAATATTTTTTTTAGTATTTAATGTTAAGTTTGAAAATATTCTACATCAGTTTTGAGTGGGGTGAGAGGGGTTAAATAATTAACTGCTAGACATTATAATATTTATTCATGCCTTGCTACAGTATGAGTTCAAATCTCAGCTACATCGATGTTTTTCTGGAATCTTTCTAAGATTGATGAAATATGATTGACAATATTTTACTTTATTTTAAAGTGGTGAGGTGGCAGGATCATTAGCACACCAGATAAAATGCTTGGTAGCATTTTGTCCGTTTTTATGTTCTGAGTTCTCATTCTGCTGAGGTCAACTTTGCCTTCATCCTTTCAGAATCAATAAAACAAGTATAAATTGAGCACTGGGGTCAATGTAATTGACTTACACCCTCCCCTGAACTTTCTAGCCTTGCATCAAAATTTGAAACCAATATTTTACATTATTTTTCTGTTTTTTTTCGAAGCTTCTCTTCATCAACTAAATGTTCGTACCATTCAAGCTGTCCAGTACGCAATTCTTTCTGGGGAGAACCAAACATCTCTGAATGCAATGATACTGACTGGATTACTCGAAAGCTGAGGGACATAGAACAATATGATATTGAAAAGCGTGAGTAAGCAAGCAATTGTGCTTCTAACATTCTTAAAGTAGTAGTAGTGGTTCAGCAGTGGCTGTAGGCATAGTATAGTATTAGAAGCAGTATCAACCCCAATTAATCAGACCTGTCATACTAAGTTCCACCTGTATACATCTATTGCTATGCCAATGGCTATCTGACTGCTAGACATGAAAAAGTAACAGAAGAATCTATAGAACTGCATATGACTTTCATAGATGTTACCTTAGGACCA
Organism: Octopus bimaculoides; assembly: GCF_046866305.1. Taxonomy (NCBI): domain Eukaryota; kingdom Metazoa; phylum Mollusca; class Cephalopoda; order Octopoda; family Octopodidae; genus Octopus; species Octopus bimaculoides. The sequence goes on from NC_142937.1 coordinate 31,633,364, forward strand.
TTCTAGTATTTTCTTAGTGTGACTACATAACAAGCAAAAATTCATGGAAAGGAATTGTCTGAGTAATGAACAGGATGCTATATCACCATCAGACAGCAGATGTTCGTCCATGTGCTTCGCATGTCCATGAAAGTTTTAGTGGCAACCAGAGAAAGACTTTTATATATATATGAAGTAGAGAAATTTGAAAAGACAACACGAAACCGGATTTCTCAAAATACAATGTTTATATACCAAAAAGATTTTATAACATTTTTCTAACATTTTTCTAATATTTTTCTGACATAATTTAAATATATACTTTAACCATGTAACACAAGCCTTCTGTAGTTTTTTCACTCTTATTATCTTTTATACATCCAACCACGTGCTTTCACATACCAACTTTCTCACCTATATATATATATATATATATATATATATATATATATATATATATATATATATATATATATATATATTTGAAGAGATTTGTAAAAGTACCACACGAGTAAGTAGATATTGAAGATGAATAAAAATGAAAATGCTACTTTTTTAAAACATTTTTTGGGTGTTTTAACTGATTTACATGTTTCGTTTTTTTTTTAAAAAACCTTATCAAAAATGAATATAAAATATGTGAGAAGAGAAAAGGGCTATTAATAAAATAAAATTGAAATTAAAATTAAGAATGACATTCATAGTTTACTGTTATTTCTTGCATGCGCATGTGGTCCTTTCCTTGAGTTCTGAAAACATGGTAATTCCAACTTGTTGTCTTAGTATATTTGTGATTTCAGTTAATATTTAATCTCAAACTGACTGTATATTATCTTGAATTTCATGTTAAAATTTCATTCCAGAAAATATCGAGGATTTATCCAAACAACTTTTGAATATTACTCAAAAGTCACTGTATTTCAAAGTAAAAGACATTAACTTGGCTGCAAGCATTTATGAGAATATAGCATCACAGGTATCGAATGTATCTACCAATACAACAACAAACTATATACTTCCTAGTATCAGCAATATGATAGACACACCAGAGAAGATTTTGGTTGAGGCAGAACAATCTAACGGAAATGTTAAAAGGTAAAAATTAAATCATATTTCCTGTAACTCTGTAAAGTTATCTTACTTATAATAAACATACAGTTTTTAATATTTGATACATATTTAAATGGCAGTATATTATTTTCACACTGAAAAAATCCTATTAAAACATCACCATTTAATTTTTCTATTTTTTTACAGATCACTTTTTTATTTTGTATTATTGCTGTCTGCATTCAGTTTTAAATTATACAAATATATTTTACATCAACAGTATTTTAACTGAGAGATGATTGATCCCACTTCACACTATAGTCTTTCTTTCCACCATCATCATTATCATCATCATCATCATTTGTTGTAATACCAATCTTTCCAATTAATAATGAAATAGATTTTACAGATGAATCAATGATATATGAGATTTTTCATTATGAATGCAACTGAATGTGCAGAACTGTATTTAATCACTCTACCTTAAATGTTTATGGTTGTATTGAGTATGTGTTGGTTTAAAACTATTTTCCTTTACTGAAGACCTACTGACTTGTAAGTACACAAACTTGGGAAGTATGTCAAATGTGACCTTAAAGAAATACATGGAGAAACTTAATCAAGAAGTAGATAAGAAAATATATGATGAACTTCCAAGTAACTTTTCGTTGGTAATCGATGGTTGGACTAAGGTTTTGACACATTTCTTGCATCTTATTTGTGCAGTTATCATAAGGACTATTACACTGTTTTGCTGGCATTTTCACCAATGTTAAGTGAAACATCATTCACTGCTTCTGCTTATGTCGAATTTATAGAGAATGTGTTAAGTGCCTATAACAAAAAATTTAGATAATACTGAAGTGAATAAATCTATAGCAAATTTGTGTAGAATAACATTGATTGGCTGTGCCTCTCATAAATTCAATATAGCTGTTTCTGCTTATCTTGACAAGCAGGAAATTCAGCTTCATGAAATATGTTGATGGACAAGCTAAAATCATTAAAAGCTGTGGGTAAACTTCAGGAAAAAACGTCTTTGCAACCTCTACAAACAAAACCCAATGGTTCAGCACTTATGACATGATTGAGAGGGACATAAAACTCAAGCCGTTTTTAGACTCTTTGCAAGATAATCCATTTCTACTCTAGGCTCAAGGACCGAAATTTTGTGGAGAGTGAGGTCAGTCGATTAGATCAACCCCAGTATGCAAGTGATACTTAATTTATCGACCCCGAAAGGATGAAAGGCAAAGTTGACTGTGGTGGAATTTGAACTCAGAGTGTAAAGACAGACAAAAGCATTTCACCTGGCATGCTAACGTTTCTGCCAGCTCGCCACCTTAAAGGTTATCCAAAGCTGATTGATTATTTGTTGACTCCATGTGATCATAATGATCTGCAGACTCTAAAAGACAATTTAGTAAAGTTACACCCAGTAGCAGTCACCTTGCAAAGAACAGAAATAGATTTGGGAGGTGCTCGAATTCTTTTTGACGAAATTCTTGCATTGTATCCATATGATGAGTTTAAAAATATTTGTTTCCATCGGCAGCCATTGTGCACAGCCCAAATTTTGAAAGTGGAGTTGTGAAAATTTTACATGCAGAAACAGCTAACTGCAGAGGAAGTGGCTGCTCTACATCAGCTGAGAGTGGTGACAAACATGTCACAACAGTCTGATTTCCCTCTAGAAGACGATGGTTTTGCCTCAATTTTTTTGAAAAAGCACAAAATAGATAAAATTTCACTTCAGCAATATTTGAACCATAGATTTTTGTTACCAACGTCCAACATCTTGGAACGTTTCTTCAGCTCAGCAGGTTACGCTTTCAATGGGTTTTGGCAATACTTAACACCATTGAATTTAGAAATGCAATTATTTCTAAAAGTCAATCGCTCTTTCTGCGATGAAGAATTAGTCTCAGAAATCTGCAATCGTTCATGGTCTTTTGCTATATTAGAACATTTTAATTGTGCTACTTATTTGAGAAACTCTTTCAATTAAAGACCTTCAATTCATTTATTTTTCAACTACAGTACAATGTAGAGTATGCATGTTGTTTGTTCCCTATTCTAAATCAATAAAATTGAACTTTGAATGTTTTCTGATAGTAAAATTTTTTGAAACTATAAGACGTGCCTTTTATTTTCCTATGATTTTGGCTCTTAACTAAAGCGAAGCTAACACTCCAAAATATATGGTGTTTTTACGTTCGGCAAAATAATTGACAATTAATTGCAATAATTGATTGACTTGTATCCTAATTAAGCTTAATTCATTGCTTGGAAAATAATTGATTGGAAAGGTTCCAATTAATTATTTACAACCCCTGCTCACAGGTTTAAGTATGTAGTGAAAAAAAAAATGGTCAAAATCGAATCGAACTAGGGTGGCAGGAGTGAAAAAAATTTTCAAAATCTTTTTCTTTTTTGTTTTCCTTGAAAAGATGCCTCCCATACACACACACACACACACATACATGAAGACTTTGGTGAAAAACACTGGAAAAAATCCCCGTCAAAATGGAAAAATTCAAACTTATGTGGGCCGTCTGATCTGAAACTCCATTTCCCAGAAACTCCTCTCCCCAACCCCTACACTAATGAGTCTTAGGTATCTTCTTGATGTACTCCCACAAGAGAAACATATTCAGTTAACATTGACTATGTTTATAGTAGTAGCAGTAGCACAGCAGCAGCAGCAAGAGGTGAAAATAAATAACAGCTGAAATAATACAGTAGTGTCCTGACTTGTGCAGAGCCCTAAGCAACTTGGTGGCAAACTTCTACTGGAGAACAACTTCTAGTATCCTCAATAGATAAAATGAAATATGAAGTGACTGATATTAGTTAACAAATAACTAGCTGCAAATAATTACGGCTGATACAAACACCATGTTTGTGATTTAAATATCTCCATCTTTGACTTAAGGTATTGTTAGAGGTAGTATACTATTGTTTGATCGTTTAGTACAGTCCTGTGTATTGACATGCCCATATGCATATCTCGGTGATAAATTAAGAATTTAAACATGTCAGCCACTTTCCTTCCTAAGTGCATCATTTTTCTGTTGAGCTTTGTTAATCATAAATCCTTTTATTCCAATAACTTCTTTTCTTAAACTACTATTGTCTGGAGCTCAGTGCCATAATCTTGTTTTCTTCTGGTCTTTAATATTCAGTCCTTTAAGATCTCTTTTGATCAACATCTTTTGAATACATTGGTCACTTTTTTTCCTTCTTTGTAGTCCCTTACACTACAGTAGCCTCAAGCCTTGTTTGGGACAAAATCTTTAAAGAAAACTTTTAAAGTAATTTGAATGAAGGAATTCATTGTCACTGATTGAATATATTTTTCTTGATTTTCTCATAGAATACTGGATATTGTAGAAACAATCTCAGAAAACATTCAACTGAAAGAAGAGCAACTCAGTGTTTCATATCCAAACTTTGGCATTGGTGTTACCGAAATGGAAAATACTAATTTCAATGGTAGTTTCTATGGTATTTTACCAGATGCTAATGGGAAAGAGGCAAGGAATATGGTAAATACTTTCTCATGATTACTCTGCTTTTAACCATAGTTTCTAAACTGTAACTGATACAAAACAGTAAAAATGAAGTATTATTTCCATATAAAGCTGTACACTGCTTGATACAGTGTACAATATAAAAAGATGTGAAATATAATATGCATACAACACATAAAGTAGATTAGCAATAGAGGTACCTGTGTGTGTGTGTGTGTGTGTATGTCTAAGATTATCATAAATATACATATATGCATGTGTATGTGTGTCTATGTGTACATATATTGATATATATATATACATATATCAAAATATACATATATGTGTGTGTATGTGTGTATATACCTAGATAGATAAGCAGGCATCTCCACAATAGCATGATAGTGCAAGTATTTATACAAGGTGGGATCAAAAGGTTCCCAGACTAGTTCTGTAGTATGCCAAAAGATGGCAGCACATGATTGCGTGTGCAGTGAGAGCTAGCAGTGACTTTCATGAGGCAGTGTACCAAGTGTCATCACAGGAAATGAAATCCAAGAAATCAAAATTTCTCAATGAAGTTGGAAATATAAGGAATAAGTCAAATCATAGTGAGAGAAATAATGTTACCAATATGGTATATCTGATATTGTTTTTAACTGATATAGCAAGCAAGATGTTTGAGTCTATGTGTAACAATGTTCATGTGTATCTGGCTGCATAGATATGTGCTACAAGATATGGAAATTTAGCAAGTGATTTAACTGATTTAAAAGATTGAGATAAACCCAGTTTTGTTAAAAATGAAGCTTCATTTCTGTCACAGTCAAACTGAGAGGGAAAAAGAGATCAAGACAGAAACCAAAAACTAATTTAACAGGTAGAGACTGGAGACCCAAACGATTACTAAACAGTATAAGAACTGGTACAGTTAATTAGCATGGATAGTAGTACTGGAATGATAGTAGGCATTATGTTTTTAGTAATGTTTAAGTAGTAGCTGTATGTGCAACAACAATAGCAGCAGCTGTAGTAGTAGTAGTAGTAGTAGTAGTAGTAGTAGTAGTAGTAGTAGTAGTAGTAGTAGTAGTAGTAGTAGTATATATTATAATTTCAATTTTCCATTCTTTTCTTTGCCAGGTATACAACTCTTCATATCCAGATTCCCAAAAAGAAAATATAACCATGATGGACTTTATTTCATTACCAAAGAGTTTGTTCAAACATGTGAGAATGGAAAACCTGTCAAACATTTCAAAGGTTCTCTTTTACTCCATGCACAATGACAAGCTATTTAGGGTATGTAACTATAAGAGTAATTTTCTTGTATCCAACTATCTGACTAAAGCCTTCATGGTCTCATTGCTTGTTTTCTTACAACTGAAGAAATAATACTAACTAATCAGCATCTATTGTGTATATGTATCATGTATTCTTTTGCTCATCTTCACTCTTACTAAGTACATAGGTGCATGTATACATGCATATATATATATCTGTACGTATGTATGTATATACATATATATATATATATATATATATATATATATATATATATATATATATATATATATATATATATATATATATATATATATAGAGAGAGAGAGAGTCTGACAAGCTGTCCACAAGGCTTTGGCTTTGTGGGTGCAAAACCTTGGGTAACTCTATAGAGAATTTTGTTGTAATAATTACTGCACTATTTTTTAGATTGTGCTTCTTTCTGATATATGTTTTTTTATTAACTGACTATATATATATATAATTATTTGGACCTTGGATATATAGTTAGTAGTATGACAATTAAAGCACTTTCACTGTTTAGGCCACCTGATGTCATCCATAGTTTTGATATAAGTGTTACTAGATGTATGTATGTGTATGTATTTATATATGCACATACATAAATATACATACATACATATATCATACATACATACATACTACATACATACATACATACGTACATACATATATATATATATATATATATATATATATATATATATATATATATATATATATATATATATATATATATACATTTACATATACATGCATATATGTATTATCATCATCATCATCATTTAACATCTGTTGTCCATGCTGGCATGGGTTGGATGGTTTGACTGGGGCTGGTAAGCTGCACCAGACTCCAGTGTGATTTGGCATGGTTTTCTATGGCTGGATGCCCTTCCTAATGCCAACCACTCCAAGAGTGTAATGGGTGCTTTTACATACCACATTGCCTCTGTGAGGCTCAAATTTCGAAGATCATGCTTCACCACTTCATCCCATGTCTTCCTGGGTCTACCTCTACCACAGGTTCCCTCCACAGTTAGAGATCATCACTTCTTTACACAGTTGTTCTCGTCCATACACATCAAGTGACCATACCAGTGCAGTCGTCTCTCTTGCACACCACATCTGATACCTCTTATGCCTAACTTTTCTCTCAAGATGCTTACACTCTGCCGAACATGCACACTGATATTGCACATCCAGCAAAGCATCCTGGCTTCATTTCTTTCAAGTCTACGTTGTCACAGCCCATGTTTCACTGCCATGTAGCATAACTGTTCACACACAGGCATTATACAATCTACCTTTCACTCTGGGAGAGAGATCCTTTGTTGCCAGCAGAGGTAGGAGCTCTCTGAACTTTGCTCACAGCTACACTCTAGGAGCATCCACCTCCACTACTAACTTGCACACTTAGATAACAAAAGCTATCTACTACCTCCAACTTGCCCTCCTAACAGTTGATGGAGTCTATTTTCTGCACATTTTCAGTATATATGATACCTGTGCATCTCTTACATACAAAAGCTAGTTTCCCTGTTAACCTTCCTCTGATATTGCTGCATCTTTTATATGTCCAAATCTTACATCAGGTGCTTCTTATTGAGTTTCTACCTATGCCTTTTCTATATATATGTGTGTATATCACTGAAAAGCTCTGAAACGGTGCATCCTCAAGAAGAGTGGATTTGATTTTCAAAATCAGCATCCCATGGAGAAGGTTCTCGGAAAATAGTAACCAAAAAATATAATAACTCAACTTTCAGATTGCCAAATCTACCTCTCTCTCTCTCTCTCTCTCTCTCTCTCTCTCTCTCTCTTTCTTTTACATGTAGGACCACCTTTTAACCACTTTTTTTCCCAGCTCTACTCTGACCTGGAGTACCAACACCTGTCAGGGTCCAAGCATTGAGTTAATTAGCATATTAGTGTTTGCCTACCTATGCATATGAAAACTGGATCTGACAGGCTCTGTGAAAGAGACCTCTATGGCTCAGTGAAGGGGAAGGCAACTGCAATAACCTACTATGGAGTGCAGAGGGTAAGATGAAACAAGTAAGATATGTTGGTCATCTACTGCATCTGTTTCCATTTTCAATCATTTTTACCTGGTCTTGCTCCTGAACTGAAGATGGTCATGGACAAGGGAGTGAGGCTGATGGTACAATTCTTCTTTACTTCAAACCAAATCACCACACGAGTCATCAATTATCCCTAAGGAAGACTAGATTGTCCTTGTCTCTTTGACTGATGAACATGTGTGATGTCTTCCATTTTATTGGTTCCCAGACTGATAAATATTAGCTCCACTCCAAACCATTTACCAAAATTTTTTATCCTGCCCTCCATTTTATTAATGAGAAGACAGAATAGAGTGTGTTCATATAATCCTTCTCTGTTCCCCATGGTGTTAAATAAATTTAAAAAGTTTAAAACCATCCAACATTAAACATTTCAATTTGTCCATTCCAAAGGTCTGTGAGGATTGAAAATAGGGGAACAAATTACTACTATGAGAAAAACTGTTCCTTTGGTTAAGTTATTAATTTTTTTTTTATCATTTTACCAAATTAATTTTTCTTTGCAGGTAATAGAAAAATTTGACAGCAAAACAAATAGTAAAATTAACAGTTATATTATTGCTGCAAATATTCCTAATATTCAAATGACCAACCTTGTTGACCCAGTTACCATATCCTTCAGTTTATTAGACAAGGTAATATCTTTTCATTCATTTATTTATTTAAAATTGTTTCCTTCTGAAAGGAACCCAGACCACGGTAGTAGTAGTAGTAGTAGTAGTAGTAGTAGTAGTAGTAGTAGTAGTAGTAGTAGTAGTAGTAGTAGTAGTAGTGACAGCAGCAGCAAGAGCAGCAGTGGTGGTGGTGACAGCAGTGTGGTACTGCTGTTTTTTTCTGTTGTTATTGTTGCTGCTGTTGTTTTGTTGTGAAGATCAGCTTTGATCAAACAGTCCATGGTACATAGGCAGAATGTCAATCAGCAAGGTACTATCTAAAACTTTACTTTTTCCAGAAACACTTACTATTACCTATTAGGTAGGTGTACACTGTGTACTCCCATATGAAATCAGGTACCTTGCAGCAGTTTGGTTACATAGAATTTTCTCCACTGCCCAGTCTCTCTCTCAAATGTTTGTAAGTCTTGTAAGGAGACCCCACAACAGATACAGGCCTTGTAAATTCAGTTAAAGTGCAACAAAGCCGTTTCTCTACACTTCTAATGCAACCCAACACAGTGACTGGTGTTGATGATATTGTAAGGACGACCGTGCGACTCATAAAAGGAGAAATGGTGACGAATGGAAAAACAGAGGACTCAGGAGAAATGGTGACGAATGGAAAAAACAGAGGACTCCTTTTATTTAAACGTGTCACACGGTCGAACACAAAAATATTATATATCAAAGATGATATACATGATATGTTATACTACGATAACATAGATGACCATTATGAAAGACCACAACCGTATAAGATGAACAACAGAGATATTTATTATGGCGTTAAAGATGTATGTCTGTGTGAGAGTGTGAATGCGACATATAAGAACATAATCAAAGACAGGCCGTCGTACAAAGAAAAGTATGTATGTGAAGTGATACATGTATGTGTATGTGAGTTATTACAGCAGATGGAAAGAGAGTCAATATCACGTGAGCAATTATACCAGTTCTTTAGTACACAATAGTATGAGTCTGTATGTGAAAGAAGTGAGTTGAGGCTGTGTGTGGCAGAGCTGATCACTAGTTGTGATGTCGTGGCATCCATGCCTGGCCGTGATTCTTGTTATACAGATGTTCGTCGTTTGGCAGAGCTTATCACTAGTTGTGTTTTGGCTTCGATGCCAGGGCCTTGAGGACAGACGTTTATCGCAGGCTGAAATCTCTTGTCTGTTTATTATCGTGGTGAAGCTAAGTCACCTAACAGAATCGAAGAGAGAGATGTGCCGTGGTGGTTTAGTTTGGTGTACATAGAAAGTCATGTAGACGCTGGTGGAGATTGATGCTGGTTAGTAGTCGTAGACTCATGTTGCTGATGTGGCGACGGCGGTGGTCATCGTTGGCTGGACGAAACTGTTGAAGTGGTTGCTGGCTGATTGTTGCTGCTGCTGTCGTGTGGTACACGGAACAGATCTCAAAGAGAAACTGAACCGAGACAAATTTGCTGGGTATGAGTTGATCTATTTAAGGCGTTAAGGGGGCTCCCAGACAGGAGTAGAAAAACACTATCACGTGACCTTATTAAGAGCCGTGATTGGTCAGTTTGCGTTCTGGCGGGAACGGTTCGAAGAAGTTGCCGATTCGAATAATGATCAGTCACGTGATGACAAGGTTGATGTTCTCCGCTACGCTCGCGTTTATTTATATTTAAATGAGAAGAATGGCGATAGCAGTTTTGTATCTAATGGCGATCAAGGTGTTAGTTTCACTACAATATTAATGCTGTCATTTTATGTGTATGTATTTTTGTTTTAAGTGAATGGGAAGAAGTGGGCTTCTAGGATAGGATTTCAGCAGTGTTCTCATGTAAACGAGTGTATACTAATGTTGTTATTTATTGGTGTTCACTAAATGTCAACCTGTACATGCTTTTAGTTTTCCTTATGAATTGTGAATATTATAATTTTGATTTAAAAAAAAATATATAATTGGATTTGATTGATGACAATATTTGATGTTTTTTGTCATTTCTAAGTTAGGTATTGAAATAGATAAATACTGCACTTAGTTTATTTGATAGGAGTTAGATTTGTAGGGGTATGAGAAGATTGTTTGGATTTAGTCTGAACAGACTGGGTGAAAGAATGGACTCTTTCAATACTTTTTTCATTAAGTTATTGGACACTGTGCAAATTAAGTGACCAGAGTGTATATTGTGATTTTTTTTCCAAATCCATATTTCAAATTAGCATTTTGTTTCTATGTGCATCAGCTGGAATGGTTTCAAGAAATTTCCTTTTCCTATTCATGGTGGTTATTGATGGTAGTTAGAATGATGTATTTATATATTTTTTTGATTTTGTTTAACCTGCCACGTTTCCTTCAAGTGAGTTTTCTGAATTGTGTGGAAGTCATGTTTGTTGATCTGAATCTGTTGTTATTTAAATGAGGAGAATGTACAAGTTTGTGATATCTCGGATGTTTAAATCTCGTGATTTTATAGGTGTATTTATGAGGATGGTATATCTATATGATACAGCTACAATCGTTTTTTTGTTAGGTTTTGGAGTAGTTACAATTGAGTCATTGTAGTGGCATTAGTGAATTGAGTGGTTGTGCCTAATGTGGTTATAGAAGCAGTTTAGTTATGATAGCTATGTTTCTCTTCTTGTGTAATTTATATTAGCTGTATACCAGGAATTTGTGGTGCACTAGCAAGTGTTGTAATCATCAAAAGATTTCTTACTCCAACTATTTCAGAGTGTGTTAAGATATAGTTGTGGTGTGTAGCCAACTGGGACAATTAGTGAAGTAGGTACAATTATGTACACCTTTTGTTTAATTCTCCATTTATTATCTTCAGTACCTGCATTACTCATCATGGCTTTCCCTGTTCTGTGTTGAAATTTAATTCTAATTATATTATGTGGTGATGGAAATTTTACTTTTTAATTCCAATAAGATAAATGCTTGGTTGTTCATTTTAGTATTTCCAGTTTGTAGTTTACATATGCAGTATATTGCCTATACAGGTGCATACCAGGAATCTGGTACACCAAAATATGCTGGTGGCAGCATGTTTTGAGTGTGAATTACTTCGGAGTTTAGTATGGCGATTGTTGTGCTAGTTGCTGTTCTTATCTCTGGGATATCCCTGATCAAGTTGACATATGAAGACACAGCCTCCAGTTGTGGACATCAGCATAATTTTATTTTCATTTACTGTCTCTAAAACTACATGATCTAATGTCTTTGTAACAAGTATATGTTACTGATAGTTGTAAAGGATGCAGTGATAATTAGTTTTGATATCAGACTAGTTAAAACTTCATGAGACAGTGTGAAATGCATCAAATTAGTTTACAGAAGGAACAAAGTTATTTCTTACAAATTTTATTTCTCTGTCACAATTCATCATTAGAAACAGTACACAGAGGCTGTAGCAGTCAGCGTTTTACAGTAGTAAGAGGATGTTAGTAATGGCATACTTTTGGTAACGTTTGTCTCAGATGTAAGTGTTAGAAAGAGACAGACAAAATAGAGAGGCGTTTTCTTCTGGCAAGGTGCAAGGTGAGAGAGAGATATAGACATGTTAACTTTGTCAGTCATGTGAAAGAGAGAGAGAGAGAGAGAGAGAGAGAGAGAGAGAGAGAGAGAGAGAGAGAGAGAGAGAGAGAGAGAGAGTCCTTTAGCAAAGGTATCGAATGATAAAGAGAGAAAGAACTCCATTTGGATTCTGTTCTTATACATGTTTGAAAGCTGGAAGCAGGTCAGGAGAACAAAAGAAGATGAATGCATTTATCTTTATTGAACTGAATCTAACCTAAGATGTTCTGTTAAAGAGTAGGGCTTGTCTAAGTTGAACAAAGTATGATAGCTAACTATCATCAATTTCCAAGTACAAGTGCCAAGAACAATGGAAAAACTTTACAGAAAAAATCTAGGCTAAAGTTTTGATTCCTGGTTAAGAGTCCAGGAAATAAACCATTTCATCTTCGTTCATTTTTAAGGCTATATGGAATAAATAAAAAGGATATTCAAAGATTTATAAACTAGAAGGAATAATCAGTTTAGCTGTGTCTGATGTCTGTTCTGATATTCTGTGGTCTTTTTAGCAAAACACATAGTTACTTATAATGTAATTATAAAGTAATTTGATTAAATAGTGCACATTTATTATGTTTTTCAGAATGCCACCAACTTACAGTGTGCTTTCTGGGATGAGACACCTGGACAGACTCCTCATTGGTCAACAAAAGGCTGTGATACTTCTGGCTATATACCAGGAGAGAAAGTACTTTGCTCTTGTAACCATCTTACAAGTTTCGCACTACTAATGGTTGGTAACAATATGACAAATTGTAAATTACTTGTAATTTTGCAGCTATGCCTATCACCACACCTACACAATTCTATATTGGTATCTTAATAAATATATTGGGTTCATGTATTCTAAAGAATCACTGTTGCCCTTGTTGCAATTAGTCATTTATCAGCATAAGTGATGAGTGATACTCATTAGATATGTCATGTTACTATCCTCAATGCAATGCATGAGAACTTCTCCAACATTAAAACCAGAGAGAGATCTACAAAGTCATCTCTCCAGGTTTCAAAATCTTCTATTGTGTTGAGAGCATGTGAATAGAAGTCAACCTGGTCAAGACATATTTAAGATATAATAAATCTCTACTGCACACCAAGGATAGTTACTGCTCAGATGTTAAACATCTGGTCTCTTTGTATTTTAACATCTCTCAAGCATGGGATTTCTCCATTCAAAACTTTCATGTCAGTAATGCGCATGAACTAAATATTTGTCCATTACACAACATTCCTGTTATCTACAATAATAAAATGTACCTCTAAGCACCAAGGTCTGATGGTGCAAGGAATACCATCAGTGTCCTGGTGTCAAGTGAATAAAAAATAACTACTTTTTCTAGATAAGAAATACTTTCAGTTAATTTGAACTCAACACCTATAGACTAGTGGTATAATTCTGCATCTACAACACATATACTCCAGTAATAGGAAGACTGTTGAATTTTATATAAGAATTTATTAATACTTAGCATAATGTAAGCAAATATAATGTTTGCAATGCAAGATGCAATAGTCTACACCTTCTGTGCCAATATTATAACATTCGTAATTTACTAATATATAAGAAAAGAAAAGAGCCATATTGTTTGTTTATGTTGCAGGATGTTTACCAGAATGAAGAAACTGTAAAAAGTGTTAAACATTTATCTGTTATATCAAACATTGGCTGTGGAATTTCATTTGTTTTCCTCGTCCTAACAGTTATAGTCCATGTTTGTTTCAAGTAAGTTCTTCAGTTACTATTTTCTTTCATAAATTATTCAAGTAATGAGAAGCATTGTCCATGATTTCTCAGGCCCCTCTCAGATTGGTAAGATGTGGTTGATGAAGGTTAATGTATACAAGAAAAACATGGGGGAAGGAGAGAATTCATGAGTGTTGCCCCTCTGCTGAGAAATGACTGGGCTGCTTGTGTGTGTGTGTGTGTGTGTGTGTGTGAGAGAGAGAGAGAGAGAGAGAGAGAGAGAGAGAGAGAGAGAGAGAGTGAGAGAGAGAGAGAGAGAGAGAGAGAGAGAGAGAGAGAGAGAGAGAGAGAGAGAGAGAGAGAGAGAGAGAGAGAGAGAGAGAGAGAGAGAGAGAGAGTTGTAACAGCACCTACTGTGGATCTGACTTGAAATAGTTAGCAATTGCTTAATGCTGGCTATTATTTCCTGAAGGGGAATCTAAGTCTTTCTGATGCAAAATTGGGAATTAAATATTCTAGCAATATTCTGTGGAAGGTTCATGATCCATTTTTATGTTAATGTCAGTCATAAACATCTCACTTGTCGGGAATAAAATCCTATTATTTCCTTCATAATGCTTTGATGAATTTCTTGCTGCTTATTCAAAAGTACATGATGCTTGATTTTGAAATTCCTATCTCACAAATTGCTTGCTCCACAGATTTTATTGAATTCTGGCAATATATTTCTAGTACTCCTTCTTGCTTTGTAGGGCTCATTGATGTCCAGAGTTTTCCAGAATGTGGATACTCTGAAGAATTCCATCTACTTCATGCTTATCTCTAATTCAAATGATGTTAAGTCACATAGGTGGATCTGTTTGAAACTCCATCCTAAAGAGTCATTGTTATTTGTCTGCATTTTCAAACTTCCAAAGCACTTTAGCACAAATTTTCTTTCTTCAATGCAAAGCATGGCTTCCTTTATTATTTTTAGTAAGTTTAAGGTAGAAATCCTAGTGGAACAGTTAGCACACCTTACAAAATGCTTGGTGGCATTTCCTCTGTCTTTATGTCCTGAGGTCAAATTCTGCTGAGGTTGACTATGCCTTTCTTCTTTTGGGAGGCAATAAAATAGGTATCAGTCAAGTGCTGGGACTGAAGTAATTAATTTCCATTACCTTAAAAAAAAAACTGTGAACTCAGTGCCAACATTTGAAATCACTATTTCTAATGGCTTCAATCTAAACAGAAATAAAAGTGGGGTTATCAGCTGTTAAAGTATGTATGTTATTTTAGGATAATCCTCTCTCTCTCTCTCTCTCCCTCTCCCTCTATACACACACATATCTATATCTGTGTGCATGTGTATCATATATGTATATGTATACAAGTGTATACACACGCATGCACATATATATATGTCAGCATCACCATTTAACATCTTTTGTCCATGCTGGCATGGGCTGGAAAGTTTGACTGGACCAGACTCCAATCTGATTTGGCATGGTTTTCTATGGCTGGATGCCCTTCCTAACACCAACCACTCTGAGAGTGTAATGGGTGCTTTTACATGCCACCGGCATGGGTGCCAATTTCTGTCACACTGGTAACTGCCACGACTGCAATTTTGCTCAGCTTGATAAGGCTTCCTCTCAAGCACAACATAATGCCAAATGTCTTGGTTGTTGCCTCTGTGAGGCTTAACACTGGAAAGGAACTCGGCCACCTTGTCTCCATGTATACATGTGTATGTATACATATACATATATGTATGCCTATATGTGTGTGTGTGTGTATGTGTTTGTGTGTGTATGTGTTTGTGTGTGTATGTGTGTGTATAAATGAATATTAGCATATTTATTCTTAATACACGTAGGAAGGTTCAGATGCAAAATATGCCAGTCCCTGTAAAGTATGACAAAGGAGAGAAACTTTTCTCTTTTGTAAAATCAATATCAATTCCAGTTATAAACCAATCAGTAAACATTTTGTTTGCTGAAAGTATTGGGTCAATAATGCAGTTTTTTATGGACATGAAACCAAAGGTAATCCCATAAACTGGCCTTTTTTTTATTTTTCAAAATTAAGATAAAAAAAGTTATTGAACTCAGAACGTAAACGATTATAGTTATTATTGAAGGTCAGCAAGCTGGCAGAATCAGTAGCATGCTGGATAAAGTGCTTAGTGGTATTTTGCTTGTTGCTATGTCCTGAGTTCAAATTCTGCCGAGGTTGACTTTGCCTTTCATCCTTTTGGGGGTCAATAAATTAAGTACCAGTGAGGCACTGGGGTTGAGTAATTGACTAGTCTCCTCCCACAAATTTTAGGCCTTGTGTCTTTAGGAGAAAGATTATTACTGCATTGACTAAAGTTGTGACCTGGCAAAATCATTACTGCTCCAGGCAACATGGCCTTCCTTCCATTCTTTCAGAGGCAATAAAATAAATGCCAGTCAAGTACTGAGGTTAATGTAATCCACTAACTCCTTCTCCTCAATTTTCTGGTCTTGTGCTGAAATTTGAAACCATTATTAATGCATTGACTGATTAGTTTTTCTTTTTAGAGATTCATGCTTCACTAAAGGAAATACTTTTATTTGTATTTTTGTTATTTCAGAAATCTCTGGAAATTAATTGCTTCAAAGATTCTAGTAAATTTATGCAGCAGTTTAGCTGTGACTAATCTCATCTTTCTCGTTGGGATGCAGTCTTATGCTTCCAAAGTAATAGCTGTTTGTAAGGTGAGTGAAAAAACATTAAAACCTATGCATATTTTTGTTTATATTGAACATTATGTATAACAGTATAACAGGTAGTTTTTGCCTCATAACAGCCTAGGTTGCAATGCTTCCTAAATTTTTCTACAATCAATAAGTATTACATACTTTCTCCATGTATTCTCTTATTTGCCAATTGCTGTTATCAGATAATAACTTTTTTCATGATCAAAAATAGCCAGTAATTGGCAAACAATTTTTAAAAATTTGTCCAATTATATTTTATGTAATGCCTTTCATACTACCTCCAGTCTTTGCACAACACTTTTGTCTCAGCCCATTCAGTTTTGTAAACCTCCTATCCAACATTCTTTTAATTTTATTGTGCCTATTTGATAAAATAAAGTAATATTCAGATACTGGGAGTCAATTTAATCAACTCTATTGTCTAAATTTCAGGCCGTTTACTTGCATTAGAAGCAATTAATATTATTAAAAGGCAGTGAGTTGGGAGAACCATTAGTGCATTGGGAAAATGCCTTGTGGTATTTCTTCCAGCTCTTTACATTGATTCAGATCCACTCCTCAAAATTGCTAGCCTTATATCTAGATCAGAAACTAAAGTTGGCAGAATTGTTAGTGTCAAAGAAACACTTTGTAGTATTTCTTCCAACTCAGTGCACTCTGAGTTCAAATTCCACCAAGGTCATTTTGGCCTTTCAACCTTTTAGGGTAAGTATAATAAATACAACTCAAGTACTGCAGTTGATATAATTGACTAAATTAGAATAAATTACTAAAAGGTGGAAAGCCAGCAAAATTGTTACCAGATCTGACAAAATGCTTAGCAGCATTTCTTCCAGGTCTTTATATTCTGAGTTTAAATTCCGTTGAAGTTATCTTTGCCTTTCATCCTTTCGAGTGCAATGAAATAGGCACCAGCTGAACACTGTAAGTCAATGTAATCAACTTTCCCTTCTGCCTGAAATTACTGATCTTGGTACCAAAGTTTAAAACCAATATAACTGATTATAACTCTCCCCATGTATGTATGTGTGTGTGCATGTGTGTATGTGTGTGTGCGTGTGTGTGTGTGTGTGTGTGTGTGAGGCAATGTGTCTATGTCATCAATCATTATTGTTACTATTGTTGCATTTGTTATTGTTTTAGACAATAGCTGCTTTGTTACACTACTTCCTTATGGCGACTATGATGTGGATGACTGTAGAAGCAATTCATATTTGCCTATCTGTGATTGTTCTGTCCACAAATTATCAGAAATCTTTTATGATGAGGAGTTCTATTTTGGCTTGGGGTATGTATGATGATTTTCTAGCTTTCTATTTCTATCATTTTCTCTCTTACATCTCTCTCTATCTATTTATCAATCACACGCACACAAACCCATTCTCTGTAATAAATTTAAGAGATTATTTAGAAGTTAGTTGATGGAGGAAGGTTCAGTCAAGTGACCCAAACCCAGCATTTGATTTCTCTCCAATTTCATTGGATCAAAAGTATTGAAAGAAAAAGTTGAGTTCAATGGCATTTGAAGTCTGAGATGTTTGCTAAATACTGATATACTGTAAATCAGGTCATTTTGGCAATAGTTAAGTGGGTGTTATGAATAAAGTCTTACTCTATAGATGTTCAGTTTATTTTCCCCTTTGTAATTTTTGCCTAAATTTTTCTTTTCTCAGGTTAGGAAAAGTATTGGGAATCACTGCTGTAAAGCATTTAAGAAAGTACACTACGTCCTGAATCTTGTATCATTATTAATCTTTGAATATTCAAAGACACTTTTGAAGACAGAAATTAAAATTCTGCCACTTATAACAACCACAACATAGACTACTGTCTTGCCTCACACTAAAATCTAGGTTTGCAAACCCAGAATTGTTCCACAATATTAAACCTTCACTGTAAACAAAACTCTTCCTGCTATCATTGTTTAGCCCCAGCTCAGCACTGATAAAGCAAACCTATAATTGAAGACATTCAATAAAAGGCTTTTCTGACTATATCAAGCACTACATTTTATAACTTGTTCACCTTTTTCAAAGCAGTACAATGGGATTTAAAGGAATTTGGCTGCTATTTCTAGCAGATCAATCATTTGCGTATACAATTTATGTGAAAAGGGAGTAATTGTGTATGGTTTAGATATGGTAGCATTACTATGTGACAAGCATAGATGTCCGCATGAGATAGATAACATATAAGGAGTTGAGGTGTGAAATGAGATATTACCTGAAAAGAAACCATGCAGTTATTAATAAAAAGAGCTGAAATTAGTGCATTCAAGATTTCACAGCTCCAGCATCACTCCTTCATAGTCAGCCGGTGAAATTTTCAACCCAACCTCATATAGAGATCGGTGCAAGTAAATTTTTATTGTCATTTGTGTAATTTAGTCTTCATGCTCTTGTTCAGAATTTCCAGGTGTTTTTTTTGTTTTTTTTTTCCCCACTTTTCTCCAATTAAATCATGAAGTTGGAAGAAAACAGAGTATATTTTCTGGACTCCAGAAGTGTGACAAGCAGAAAGTGACTTCTCTCTCTCTCTCTCTCTCTCTCTCTCTCTCTCTCTCTCTCTCTCCCTCTCTCCCTCTCTCTCTCTCTCTCTCTCTCTCTGTATGTGTATATGTGCATGCATGCATGATATGAAATAATACGACATTGGATTATTTTGGAGATAAATGCATAGTCAATTGAATCAGTTGAAATTTGATGACTTTATGAGTTTTAATATTGATTGATATCTACTTATTATATTCCTTCATCTAAATATCATTGCCAGGTCTTCCAGCAATCATTGTCATAATTACTCTTGCAGTCAATTATACTAACAACTACATTAGAATTGGAGAAATGTAAGTATTTCTGTCTTTTATTCACCTCATTTTCTCCGTTCTTTAAAACTGATGTTGCGCTACATTTATTTATATTTTGAGTATTGTAGAATAGTAGATAATCTATGAACAAGCTCAAACTATGATTTAGTTTTGATACCTGGTTGAAGGGATTCACTTCCTTAATCCTTTAACATTCAGATTATTGTCAAATGTAACATTTATTCACATTCTTTTGGATTCATCATGCCTTATCTTGTAGCTTTGAGATTATGATGATCTGATTGTTTATTTTGAGAATAGCATTGTCAAGTAGGTGTGAAAGGCAGGATCTAACCAATTCAAACATAAACATATAGAATATTTGGGCCAGATATGGCTGGTTTAAATACTAAAGGGTCAACATTGTTTAAATTTTTCTGAAAATAATTGACATCAATAATTTCATTAGCCCATCCATGAGATAAGTTCATCAACAAGAGATTAGTTTGTGCATTGATGCCCAAAAGCACAAGGTCAAACTGCTAATGAAGGTCATTATTGTTAATCAAGTTCCCCAAAGGCACAATATGGATCCCAAGCACATCCATTCAAAAGAATTTAGTGGTGAAGAGGCATACAAGCACCTTCGATCCCAGTCCTAATAACTGAACCAGAGTATGTTTACTTGTAATATTATCATAGTACTGCTAGGAATACTTTCATCAGAATGGGAAATATACAGATGGGTGATAATATGTGGGTAAAGAAGTGCCAGATTATCCATGTGGAAAGAAGAAATGTAAAAAGTAAACCAAAGAAAATTCACATTGCAGATTAATTAAATAAATAATTTGACTAATCAGTAACATGAAACTCAGAATAAGGATTCAAGATTCTATGGCATCAACACACACACACACACACACACACACACACACACACTTACATACATGTGCATGTGTGTGTGTGTGTGTGTGTGTGTGTGTGTGTAAAACTGGCCTCAGAAACCTGAGCATGACAGATGGATGAGAATGGACTGGAATCTCTGGCAGTATGAAGTTCTTAAAAAGACTCACCCACCCCAGCAAAACAGAGTTCTAGAAGTGCTATATTTTGGGGTTCTCCACACATTACAGTGTGTCCCCTCACACATCATCGCTTGCTTTATACTTGCCTCTTCCACCTCCCACTGGCTCCACAGACTACTCAACCATATATCTCTCTCTTGCCCTTTCACCCTGAGTAGTTTATAAATTGAAGGTGTCTTGAATTTATAAACTACTTGGTAAAAAAGAATGCTAATTATACAAAAGAATATAAAGAGAGGAAATCAAATGCAACCCAGCAGTGCATTAAAAGCTACCTACCTGATGCAGTGTCAGCAACAGTTGTCACTGCATCATATTCATTCATGTAATTATTTATAAAATAATTTTATGTAATGGTATGAGAAGGAAAACGTGGCAATTTGGAGCTGTTGCCTCTGCATAGAAACAAATGTAATTTATAATTAAAGCATATTTATTCCATCTTCTTCTTGTATATACTTTTATATGTGCATGTGTGTGTGTATGTGTGTGTGTATATATGTATATATATATATATATATACACACACACACACAGCATAGTATATCTTTCCAAATTAAAGTTAGGGTTTATAGCACATATGTTCTGTCATTGTTGCTCTATAGAAGTGAGACATGGGTTGTTTATTGTAGGCTTTTAAGGCAAATGGAATGATGTCTTCAGTATTGTATGAAGAAAATTCTTGGAGTAAATTGGAAAATGGTGATCAGTGATGTGGTGGTATTTGAGAGAAGTAGTAACAGGAGTGTAGAATCGATGATTCTGCAAAATTGTTTGCGGTGGGATGGAGATCTAGTGAGAGTGGTGAGAATGAATGATGAAAGACTTCCTCAGAAACTTTTGTATGGTGAGCTGGAAGATGGTAGGAAGCCAATACATAAACCCAAAATGAGGTTCAAGGACTGCCTCAGAATTGCTCTGACACAGATAGGAGTTTTTGTCATTGATTAGGGGAGAGACACAAGACCAAAATAGATGGAGGAAAAGAGTACACAGTGGTTGTTCGAAATTTCAAAGAGAGAGAATGAAGCATGAGAAGACTGAGAGAAGGCTAAGGCAAAAATGAACTTGTGGAAAATGAGGGATTGTTGCTTTTTATGTGTGTGTGATTTGTTGGAGGAAATGCTTGAGTCATGCTGGTCTGGTCAGCCATCGCAGAACTCACAGTAATCAACTGTGAGTTGATTACTTTGTAAATTGTGATACGGCTATTGTCCACAACAGAACATGTGTTACCTGTGGAAAAGTGTGCCTTTCAGTTGGAGGATTGACAAGGCATGTCAAAAGAGTTCATACTGTGGCACCTGTTCCATCTGCCAGTCAGCACACCTGTGCATTTTGCAATTGAATGTGAAAATCTTTGGCCACGCTCAAGAGTCATACAAAGGCTTCAGACTGCATCGATGACTTGACTTATTTCAATGATTCTTTCTAGCAATGGGTTTGCTCTTACATGAGAAAACAGCTACTATATATATATATATATCATCATCATCATCATCATCGTTTAACGTCCGCTTTCCATGCTAGCATGGGTTGGACGATTTGACTGAGGACTGGTGAAACCGGATGGCAACACCAGGCTCCAGTCCGATTTGGCAGAGTTTCTACAGCTGGATGCCCTTCCTAACGCCAACCACTCAGAGAGTGTAGTGGGTGCTTTTACGTGTCACCCGCACGAAAACGGCCACGCTCGAAATGGTGTCTTTTATGTGCCACCCGCACAAGCCAGTCCAGGGGCACTGGCAACGATCTCGCTCGAAAATCCTACAGGAGCCAGCCAGGCGGTACTGGCAACGGCCACGCTCAAAATGGTGCATCTCATGTGCCACCCGCACAAGAACCAGTCCAGGGGCACTGGCAACGATCTTACTTGGCTTGCCGGGTCTTCTCACGCACAGCCCATTTCCAAAGGTCTCGGTCCGTAGTCATCGCCTCGGTGAGGCCCAATGTACGAAGGTCTTGCCTCACCACCTCAGCCCAGGTCTTCCTGGGCCTACCTCTTCCACGGGTTCCCTCAACTGTTAGGGTGTGGCACTTTTTCACGCAGCTATCCTCCTCCATTCTCACCACATGTCCATACCAGCGCAATCGTCTCTCTTGCACGCCACAACTGATGCTTCTAATGTTCAGCTTTTCTCTCAAGATACTTACACTCTGACGGGTATTCACATTGACATTACACATCCAACGGAGCATACTGGCTTCATTCCTTGCGAGCTTACGTATGTCCTCAGCAGTTACAGCCCATGTTTCACTGCCATGTAGCATGGTTGTTCGTACGCATGCGTCATACAGTCTGCCTTTTACTCTGAGTGAGAGTCCCTTTGTCGCCAGCAGGGGTAAGAGCTCTCTAAACTTTGCCCAGGCTATTCTTATTCTAGCAGCTACACTTTCAGCGCACCCACCCCCACTACTAACTTGGTCGCCCAGATAGCGGAAGCTATCGACTACCTCTAGTTTTTCACCCTGGAATATATATATATATATATGTGTGTGTGTGTGTGTGTGTGTGTATATATATATGTATGTATATATATATGTATGTATATATATATGTATGTATATATATATATATATATATATATATATATATATATATATATATATATATATATATATATATGAAAGTGATTTGTTTGGCAGTTTAAAAAGTTGGTTTCAACTAATAATTATAACTGTTATTTTTTTTTTTTTTGGAATATCATGCGTAATATTTCACATAACTCGCTGTTTTGGGAATCAAAAACTCCAGGTTAACCCCAGTGATATCCTGCAATACTGACTATAAACATTTGTTATATTTCATTCTCTAATTCTCTTTCCACTTCTTTTTGTAGCTGTTGGTTGTCCAAGATACCTTTCTACACTGCTCTCTTGTCTCCCGTTGTGATCATTCTCATCATCAACCTTACCATATTTTCTCTTGTTATCTGGCGCATTGTCTCAATGCAAAGGAAGAAGAAACTTGAACACAAAATAAGAAAAGTACGGGTTTGGGGCATTGTTGGTCTCTTTTTTCTGTTGGGTCTCACATGGTTCTTAGCATTCTTTACTTTTGGTGAAGTGGCTGAAGTGTTTAAATACCTCTTTGTCATCTTCAGTACACTTCAAGGATTGTTTATCTTCATATTCTACTGCCTATACAAAAAAGATACCAGAAATATCATCTGTATGTGTGTAAGGAGACAAAAGGAAAAGATTCTGCAGGAAGATACCAAGAACAAACCTAGTAAGTCCAATTTGAGCCATTTTATTCATACTACTACCACAGCCAGCACAAGCATTGTTATAATCAGGATAATCACAAATAACACTTTAAGCATCACGCAACTATTGGGCATTGTCATAAAAGTCACCTCCATCACTGCTGCCTTTTTGTCATTATCATCATCACCTTCATCACCCCCCCCCCCCACTTCCATCATCATCATACCACCACCACAATACACACACACACACACACACTTATTATAAAACAAAACACAAACTGTATCTCCCGGCCATATGCTACAAAAATACCAAAACTAAAAAGCCATTTATCAATAACACACCATAAGAGTGCAAACCTGAGAACAAACTACTGATGACCAATGTAATCTACAAATTTAATCGTAAAATTGTGAGCATTAACCTTCAGGATTTGAGCTGTTATATTAGCCATACTAGTACAATATTCTAATAGGCTCACCATGCATTTAGAACTAGGAGTTATTGCAATATGCTGTACCACACCACACAAATATAATAATAAGGAACTTATTGTGTACAGTGCTCAGGTGCACTACAACTCATCAGAAAAGTAACTAAAACTGCACAAACAGTATATAGAATTTTCACAGGAAGTAAACAGTGAATAGGTCTTTAAAGAAAAAAATGGGAGGGGAGGGGCATCAGGTTTACTGTTGACGAATTTCAGGAAGCATGGATGTTTTGAAGGATATACGTATATATATACACGCACACACATATGCATACATACATGCACACACACACATACATGTAATAAACATTGACACACTTCAATCAAACTCTCATTCAGAGTCCAATGGCCAAAGACTAGCGACATACTTGAAACTCAGAGTACCAAGGAGTTTTAATCAAATTGATTTTGACCCACATATATACATGTGTATATGTGCATGTGTGTGTGTTTGTATACATATATATGTACATGTATACACACATATATATATATATATATATATATATATATATATATATATATATATATATATATGTATATATATTTGTATATATATATATATTTGTATATATATATATATATATTTGTATACATACATATATATATATATATACATACACGCATATACATACATATATTATATATATATATATATATATATATATGTATATATATTTGTATATATGTATATATATATATATATATATATATATATATATATATACATACACATATATATATATATACATACACATATATATTGGCTTCAGTAAAGCATTCGACAGAGTTGACCATAATATCTTACTCTCAAAATTGGCAAATGTTGGAATCTGTGGAAAACTTCTAGACTAATAGAACACAACATGTGGTCGATGGAGTCCACTTAAGCCCAGCAAAAGTCACTAGTGGTGTCCCTCAGGGGACTGTCTTGGGCCTGCTCCTCTTTATAATTTACATAAATGACCTTTCCAGCATCATAAATCACTGCAAAGTGAAAATATTTGCTTATGACACTAAGCTCCAGCAAATCATTAATGAAGAAGACCGAACTCAACTCCAGTCTGATCTATATGCTTAGATGAAAATTTTTGATGAAAATTTTTGATGAAAATTTTTGTTGAAAATTTTTGTTGAAAATTTTTGA
Organism: Octopus bimaculoides; assembly: GCF_046866305.1. Taxonomy (NCBI): domain Eukaryota; kingdom Metazoa; phylum Mollusca; class Cephalopoda; order Octopoda; family Octopodidae; genus Octopus; species Octopus bimaculoides. Next base: position 31,658,647 of record NC_142937.1, read on the forward strand.
TGAAAATTTTGATCAAAATTTTTGTTGAAATTTTTGGTGAAAATTTTGATGAAAATTTTTGATCAAAATTTTCGAAGTTTTAACTACTAATTCTTGTCGTCTGAGGATTGCCTACGAACATTAAACTCTGGCTAGTGAAATATAAATGGTCGAGTTACACAAGTTTTTTCCAACCTACTGCAAAGTTAACTGTAAGGTTATTTTGTAAGATACGATCTCCAAAACCCAATACCTCCATATATTTTGAAGGGAATCGAATAAAATACGCAAAATTAAATTAAAATCTAAGGAAAGGAAATGGAATAGATATTCTTTTCTACACTAGGCACAAGGCCCGAAATTTGGGGGGAGGGGGCCAGTCGATTAGACCGACTCCAGTACACAACTGGTACTTAATTTATCGACTCCGAAAGGATGAAAGGCAAAGTCGACCTCGGTGGAATTTGAACTCATAACGTAAAGACAGACTTACCACTCAGCATTTCGCCTGGCATGCTAACGTTTCTGCCAGCTCACCACCTTGAAATGGAATAGATATTAAAAAGTTCTTCGAATGTTCAACTTGTAACAGATTTTGTCTCTCTAAGTCTGAGATTGTTACACATTGGAGGGTACTTGTACCAAAGCAACCTAATAATAAATCATTGGCATCTGAGTGAACACGTGACTGCCAATCATGCAACTAAATGAGGGAAAATTTGACCTGATGCATTTTGGAAGAAAGACTATACTAAAACAGCCATACTCTCTTCCTTCAGAGGAACCGCTCACAGCATCTAATATCAGAGACCTAGGTGTAATTGTTAATAACAATCTCAGTTGGAGTGCCCACATCAACAATAAGGTCGATATAGCTCGTAGGATGAGCTCCTGCATCTTAAGAACAAAGTGTCATCATTCCACTTTTCTCCTCCTTTGTACGGCCATGCCTCGAATACTGCTGCCCCTGTGGTCTCCCCATACAAAACAAAACATCTCGAAAATTGAATCACCCCAGAGTGCACTCACTAAACGAATTGATGGCATGACTGATCTTGATTACTGGGACCGCCTTAAAGCTTTGAAACTCTACTCTCTCCAGCGCCACTGCGAGCGGTACATCATTTGCACAATGGGGAGAATATACCGCCAGCATTGCCCAAACGACCTTGAACATTAGTTTCAAGGTTCATCCATGACTGGGACCACAGGTTATACGTCCCCTGCCCAATTCAGGATCACAACATATAGGTATACTGTGACATAATATCTTTTTCTCAACAGGCCCTGCCCTGTTTAACATTGTCCCAAAAGAGATCAAAGAGGGAAAGGATCCCATCACCTTTAAACTAAGTCTGGACAGATTTCTTCAAGGAATATCGGATAAGCCACCCATACCTGGATACAACTCACTCAACAAGAACTCACTACTTGAATGGACCATAAACAAAACTTGACTTAAAAAGGGTTTAGATAATCTTATGTTTCAATCTTTGGCTGAAACATATCTAAGTTTATATCACACACACACACAAACACACGTCCATATATATGTGTGTGTGTGGAGAGAGAGAGAGAGAGAGAGAGAGAGAGAGAGAAAGATAGAGGGAGGGAGAGAGAGAGAGAGAGGGAGAGAGAGAGGGGGGAGAGAGAGATACTACATGTACTTACATTCTTGACGCCTAAGATCTACAAAGTTCGTTTTACGTAAAGTTACCCTGTTGCCTCAGGAAATATTCCTCAAACTTACCAATATTTTTAATATAGTCCCAGTAATTAAATTCTGTGTCATAAGTTTGTGTGACTACTGTTTTGTATATAAACTGTACCATCTATAATTGTTTTCATAAGTGGTATCTTTTAATTTGTGAGAAAAGAGTGAATTATGGTTGTTAGGATTATATATAAAGTGTAAGGTACAGAGATTTCTGAGTTTAACATATTAATATATATTTTTCTCATTGCTTCCAGGTTCAAGTTCTGTTAATGAAACAAAAGGTACATCTGAAATGACCTTATCCACCAAAATTGACCAGTAATTATCTTTAATCATATTTTTATTCACATAACTAAATTTTCTTTTTATGTACTTCCATATAGAGATCTTTATTACTAAATATATGTTATGCAACTGTGACTATCATCTACAATAAACTTAAGCAAGTTTCTGTGCCCTACTGATTGTTTAAAACACAGAAAGCATGAACATTTTATTTGATCTGAAACTTTCATATTTTCTAACTGCCATTTTCCCTATAAACTCATATGATTGAAAATTTCTGAATAAAAAATTAAATCCTCCAGTTTGTTACAACAATCTATTTTCTTACTGAAATGCTGTAATACTGTCTCTCCATGAAGTATTTGGAAGCCATGCAAATGTACTGGTTCACTAAAAATGTAAAACCTTGCAAGACATAAATATTTAACTGATTATATTCATAATCATTTAGCTAAAGGCTATCACCAAATTTTCCACCTGCCATTGTCTTATTTAATCCAGCAAGTAACATTTTACATTCCAATTAGAGAAGTGTATATATTCCTGTCTATTATTCATTCACATCTATCTTTCTTCAACTCACAAATGCACATGCATTCACATATACATACAAACAAACATTCATCTGTGAATTTATGCATGTATGTATATATACATGCATCCATGCATTAAAAAAAAGTTTATTTCTCTCACAAACCTACAAGCTCATTAGGCTGGAACTTATTCTGGTTTCCAAGGCATTTAAGCAACTGAGTGCACTGAATGGAATGCCAATTTGTCGAGGTCAACCCTAGCTGTTGATGGTGCATACTCGTAGTTAAGTGATCTGGAACAATATGAAATGAAGTGTCTTACTTAAAATGAGAATACATGCTTCGTCTAGAAATTGAGTGTTTGATCTTAGAATCCTGATCCAAGTCAATAGACCTAATCAATTGACAAAGTGCCTTTATCTGTGTGGGGTGCATGTGCACAAGCAGATGTATTATTCCTCATAGCTCAGACCATTTCAGATCCTAGCTCTCCCCTACTAGCTGAACTACTGCCACCCTCTTTGATCATATGTTCTGCTTTATGCTGTTGAGAGAATTAATCCTGAGTTTTCACAGATCCAGAAGGTCCAACACTTAAGCTGTTGACCATGTGATCTAGGGTTTCGGAATTTCTTACAAGATGTTTGTGCTACACAACTATTCTGTAATTTTCTTATTACATGGTCAAACCATTTCGGTCTCTTCCTTTTCATTACTGCAGTAATGATGTACATATGTGGAGGATGTCAAATGTAATACCAGCAGGTGTACCAAAGAAACCAGCAATAGGAGACATTCAAATCTGTACCACTGCCAGAATTACCATGAGCAACTGTCAAAGCCAATTTGCTTCAGTACAAGGTCTTTCAGTTTTTCATACATGTAGACTACCACAATGAATTCATTGAGTTTAGTAAGCTCTCATACACAACAGAATAAAGTCATAAAGTACGGTAAATATCAATTTGTAAAAGTTAGAATTCCAATTAAACTCATGACAGACAATGGGGTGGAAATTTAGCAAGTCATTTATTCAAAGAATTCTCTTACATTTGGCAAATTGAGCACCAGACTTCCAACCTCACATAATGACAATCTCATGGCATATGAAAGCTGTCAGACACTTGGATCCTCACTTAGAATATAGGATTATAGTTTTCTACCTGTAAATATGGCCGAAAGAATTGGCAAAAGGTGTCATACTGAGAATGCCCAAAAGGATTGCTAAAATACGTTTTATTGTGAGTCAGAAAAGTTACCAATGAAACAGAAAGATCTATTAGCTGATGAAACAGAAGTACTTCTACCCTACAACTCAGACTTAATAGACAGTAGTATTGAAGAGTTTAACAATGTTCTTGACCTTAGTAATAATGGTCCACTAATAAATACTAATAAGAGAGGCAATACGTCACCACAGACACTAAACCAGATAACAAAATCCAACGTTAATGACTATCTAGCATGAAAAAGGGATGTAGTGAGAGTTGTCTCCCTTCAATCAGCCGCGCGATTTCCGCTTTTATTGGACTGTTATTCTTTATACAATATTCGTGTGAGTATTAAGGACCCAAAGTATTGTCTATAATATAGACTTTCGTTAACACTACTGATATTTTGAGGCCCCAAACATTTTTTCCTTTCTTTCTTTCATTATTGAAAGCAAGAAATGTGGAGAATATCGGTACTTCATGTCCTACAGACAAAGTTTTTGATGCTACTAGTTGAACATCGACAATAACATGACGGCTCAAGAGATTTATTCTAAACTACGATGTATGTCCCATATTTTTCACAATAAAAGGTTAAATATATATCTGCACGGATATTCTTAAAACGGAGCAAAACTGTAGACTTTCGAAATAATTGTCCCACACAGGTTAGATTTTCTTCGTTTTTGTCGGAATATTCCCAGATATTTTTGTATCACACATTTTGAAAATGACGGTGGGGTGTCTTCCTTAATTTTTTTTTTTTTTTTGCTTCTACTACGATCCCCTCCCTCATATTACTTTTCGAACAACAGCCACTATTAAATTTTTTAAAGTTATAAATTTATGTTTACTTTAACACCCGACTAATAAAACATTTAAAAAGAAAGTGTAATAGGTGTAAAAATATGTATGTTAACGAATATGAAAACAAAAATTTGCGCCAACAAACCGGAGAGTGAGAAGAGAACTTTCGGAAAATTCACAAGATCCGATTTTTTCCATCATAACTTTTTGGAAAATGGATAGCTTTTAATGAAATTTTATATAAATATCTTTCAAACGGCATTGATTACGATTATAAAAAAAAAATTTGGGGGAAATTTTTTCCGAGGGGTGGGGAGAGGACTTTCGAAGAGAAAGAAATTCATAAATTATTTTTTGCTTGGATGTAATGGAAAAAAGTTTGAAAAAGAATTTTTAGATTCATTTTTTATTTCCTTTGAATAATAAAAAAAGCTTTTAAAAAAGATCCCAACGATGGAGACGTGCTAAAAACAACAGCTAAATCATCCCTAAGTTTTTTTTTCCATAGTGAAACCATATTCAACTCCGTATTTATGAATTTGTTTTTCTCACCAAATCGGATCTTGTGAATTTTCCAAAAATCCTCTCAACACCCCCACCGCCAGTTCGTTAGTACAAATTTTTGTTTTCATATTCGTTTAATATACATTTTTTTTACACCTAAAGTAAACATTAACCCAATTATTTTATAAATTTTACAGTGCCAAATGTGTGTGTGTGTGTGGGGGGGGGGGGTAACGTAAGTTTTAACACTCTTTAGTGACTAGAGGCGAGTTCTTCCTGTATAAATTTCGGCTACATCAATCTTACCGTATGTCGTTCGCTCATTCTATTCACTACATTAAAGAGGTTGTTTATTAACATAGAAAAAGGAGACACCATGTTTAAAGTTGTTGGAAGTTCTGCTCAGTCTATTAATAACTAATATGGCTATGTATCATACATTTTATAGATTTCTTTAATATCAACATTTCTGATTCGTCTACACCAGGGGTGGAAAAACCCCGTTCGTGGGCACAATTACGCCCGCGAGCCCATTTTATTGTGCCCGCATGCTAATATACTCGTATGTACAAAATATAGTAAAGTTTTCAATTATGAAATTAATACAATATTCATATGCTTATTTGCAAGATAGGTCGCGTTTACTCTACTACTTAAATCGGTCAGATTCGAACAGAAATCGTCCGGTAATTGCCATTTGAATGGAAATTTTGTTATCACTATAAAACACATATTGCTGTTTGTACCACCCCCTTGAGGCACTACTACATTACAGCTGAAAAATATGGAATACATCACAAGTAATATAAACGTCCTAAATTCAGTGGCAGCGTTAACGATGTTACGCGTTAATTTAATGTGTTAAACTTATCATTATGAAGTTATATCGAATTATACTTAGATATATACAAGATTTACGCAGATATAAATTAGAACTTGTAACCCGCCCGCGGACCTTTTTCTTTGGAAATTTTTTGCCGCTGCTCTGACGTTTCCCCACCCTTGGTCTACACCATTTCTGCACCTTGCAAGATTCTGTTTCTGCCACTCACCCCACCCCTCCCATTCTGTCATCATTTAATTTCTGTATCTAAATCCATACTTTTCAAGAAATATAATTTTATTGTATTCATTCTAATACTTTCACACACTTACCCCTACTAATTTTTATCCATGTTATTTACTCTCTCTCTCTCGCTCTATCTATGTACCGCTAAACGACGTAATTTGTCATTGTCTAAACTTAGTTTTATAAACATGAGGGTTAAAAAATCACGTTTATACTAAAATTTGATCGCATTCTCTTTTCATAAGGGTATACATTTTAAAAGACAGTGAGCAAGTACTATAAACTATTAGTGAAAGAAACGCCACCCTTGATTGCTATGATTGAGAGACTTAGAGGTATTAAAGAAGTAAGTAGACAGTAAATGGAGAATTAACAGGAATAAGATGGGCGGAAAATATATATGTAGACGTAGATTCCAATTTTCATTACTTCTATTTTAACCTTCGTTTCACCAAGCTTGCACAAGAAGGTAGGTCATCTCTAGTACTGTGGATACTCTGTCATTATGGTTTGTCATCTTCATAAGATTCAGCGTTCTGAGATCAGTCTTCACTACTTCATCCAATACTTTCCTCAGATTCTTTTTACTTTGAGCGCTCTGCACTTCTTCATACAGCTGTCCTCTTCCATACTCATTACATGTGCGGTCTTCCCTCTAGCACACTACATTTGATTTCCCTAACATCCTGTTTTCTCTCAGTTCATTTGTGTTGTCGTTCATGCACACTTAACATCCACACATTAAGTGAATTATACTCAATTCTTTTGTCATTTATTACCAACAGAAGTAATGGTTCCCTGAACTTCTTTCAACTCAGTGTGACAGGCTGCTGTTTTTAGAACACCCACTTCTTTTGCTAATTAGGCTATCTAGGTAACAAAGCTGGTCTGTTTTGGTGGGGTGCCTACTGTCCATTGAAAGAATTCTGTTTTACATGTATCCTTTGTATACGCTGCTACTGTGTATCTACTTCGTGTCACACTGAGTTGAAAGAAGTTCAGGGAACCATTACTTCTGTAGATACTTTGCTGCTGTGTATCTTCTTTCTCCATTAACCTGCTCCTATGATCCTACTATACCACTTGTGCATCCATAATGTACCGTGGGTGTACCATATAGAATTTCTGATATCAAAAAGTTATTTCTTTGATGACAGATAGTCCTGTCTTCTCTGCTTATCGAATCTTTAGTTTTTGCTAATTGCTATATCCTTTACTCATACATTGTCAACTATACCTCTGCACAGCTCTTACAGGCTATTAGTTTATGTAGTAACCAAGGTGGCGAGCTGGCAGAAATGTTAGCACGCCGGGCGAAATACTTAGCGATATTTAATGTCTTTAGTTCTGAGTTCAAATTCCGTGGAGGTCAACTTTGCCTTTCATCCTTTTGGGGTCGATCTAATTGACTGCCCCCTCCTCCAAAATTTCGGGCCTTGTGCCTAGAGTAGAAAAAAGTTTATGTAGTAACCACCACATTAGGGTATGAAACTGTCAAAGCATTTCTCTAGGTTAATGAATGCTAAATACAACAGCTTACTTTCTCAATCGTATTATTAGGAATACGGCATTAATAGTATCTCTTACCGGCACAAAATCCAAACTGCATAGACTAGTTCTGTCCCTAAACAGTTTGCTGTAACTCTTCTAATAATTTTCGTAACCTGGTCCAACAATTTCATTCCTCTGTAATTTCCCTTCTCTAGTGCATTTCTTTTGCCCTTGTATAAGTTGAAAATAATACTTTTATACCAGTGTAACACTTTCCTGTATTATCTTGCTATTTAAGAGTCTAACCTGTACCTTTCTTCAGATATTTTATGAATCTCAACTATTCTTCATGGACCATCTGCTTTCTCTAGCTTCACATTCTAAATCACACTGACTCCTTGAAGTAGATTCCCTTTCTCCATGCATCTTCCACATCCAACAGCTTCTCATTTTACCTTTTCTTTTAAAAATATACACCCGATATCTTCTCTTCTAGCCTCTGGGTTCTGCTCTCTGCTGTCTCCTTCCAGTCTCTTTCACAGCTCAACCCATCCACTACTATTTTATTATCTACTTCCTTCTCTCATAAATGCCAATCAAACCTTGCCTGAAATTTATACCAATTGAAGATTCTTTCAGTTTCCATGTCTCCCTTCTAGTTTTTATTTTAAAGTCACTAATCACTGATTTACATTGGATGGCATTCTTTACCAAGGAAAGATTTAACATCTACAACTGTCTAACCTGTTTCGTGATGACAATGAAGATTATGTAATCATCAGGTATTTGTGTACATGTTATATATAGTTATTAAATCATTTACAGTTACTTCTCATCAGTCTCTTGGGCTCTCCAATATTTCCTTGGCCACTTCACTACTCTCCAATCACCCCCCCCTTCTCTGCCTGTTTGAACCAATACTTATGGTAAACTACTTTGCTCTCGTAACTGAGAGCTAGCTAGGGGAACAAGAATTGCCTCCCAACTACACCAGTATATACATCAGCTACATCAGTCCTACTCAGCTATATGTAGTCACTACACCCAGAACCATACTAATAGCTTTGTGAGACTTAAGATTTCTTGGTTTTCTGGGAATCAATTTTGATGAAAGTTTTCCCTGCTGGTTTGCACACTATGGCAACACCATTGTTAAGTTTTCATTCTGTGTAATATCCTTTCTTTTTTATTTCAAATTCTTCAGTTTTTGGGTGAACCATGCTAATAGCTTTTGAATGAAAATAGCCCATCTAGACATTTTTTTTCCAGAAAATGAAGGGTAATGGTACATATTAAGCATACATTGAGTATATATTTAACAGAAAACCATAATAATATTATAACATTTACTGACATAATGACTTATTTAGCCACATAAGTGCCAAGGAAGAAACGATCCAATTGTGGGACAGCCAAGACTGTAACAGCTAGGGATTTAAGGAATATTGGCTGGAAATTAGATGAGAAACCTGAACAAGCAAAGTCATTTTCTCCACCTCTGAACTTCCTCGTGTACTGAAAACCACCAGAAATCTCATCCTCTGAACTATGGCTTCTGTGTGAGAACACTTGAAACTGCCTCCTGACAAGAGTGAGGCTTCAATGGGCCCAAAAGAATATGACATTAGACATGAGTGTTCTGCTCACTGACAAAACCAGGGCAACCCTTGATGAACCAGAAGGTTTGGCAAATGGTCAGGTCTATTTTGGAGATGAGTGTTACCAACAGGGTAGAGGAGTCATGTTGTGGTCTGGTATCACTAGAGACAGACTTGTTGGCCCAGTCAGGGTGCTTGAAGAGGTTAAAGTAACTCCAGCCACCCACTGGAAGAAGTCTTGGATCCCTGGCTAGATGACACACATTCCTAGGGTCTTACGACACAAAAGGTGAAAGGTTGAAGACGTGGCTGCTAGCATCTCCAGATCTCAACCCTATTGAAAATCTTTGGTCCATCATTAAACAAGATGTTTATGCTGATGGATGCCAATTTACATCAAAAGATGTCTTATGGGCAATCATCAAAGCTGGAACAGAGGCAGAATTAACAGATTCCATGCCTAATAGAGTTTTTGAAGTTATCCATCGAAATGGCGCTCATGTGGCTAAATAATTCATTATTACCCTTCATTCTTTGAAAGAAAATATGTCTAGATGGGCTATTTTCATTCAAAAGCTATTAGCATGGTTCACCCAAAAACTGAAGAATTGGAAATAAAAAAGAAAGGACGTTACACAGAATAATGCAAACATAACAATAGTGTTACCATAGTGTGCAAACCAGCTGGGAAAACTTTTATCAAAATCGATTCACTGTAAATGGAGAAATCCTAAATTTCACTCTTAAGCAATTAGCGTGGTTCTCCAACAAACATCTCGATCCATTCTTGTTTACCAACTCTTTCCCCTCAGTCCACTGTTAAAGGCTGCTGAAAGAGTTTTTCAACCAAAAAAAAGTGATAAATTACTCATTTGATCTGTCAATAAACAGAAAATGAATGTAAGCCAATTTATGTAGCCAGTTTTAAAATGAAAACGAAAAACGTCGAGTTGCATTTCATGTCAAATTTTGATATTTTGAGAGAAATATGGTGTCATTTGTATAAGAGTGAACTCGAAGTCAGTAGAGCCTGTGGAGGAAGGAGAGCAAGAAAGACTTGGATCAAAGTGGTTAAGACTGAGTTCAAGATGTTTCTGCTCATGAAAAAAGTCTTCTCACACAAACAGGACAAAACAGACATTAAAATGTGGTGATAAAGGCAGGGATATATAATGCATATATCTGGAGTATTCAACCTATTTTTCCTGCTGAGTCTCTCTGCTGCTTCCCGTCCCTGTTCACTGCACCATGCCATCTGTCACACCAACCATTTCTACAACTACTCAACATTCATCAGCAAACGTGGCTGCCACTAGTGCCTCTCCCCAATCACAATGCCAGAGTAATGAGGAATTGCATTTGATCTGTTGGTATTTGGTGTACCTCCCCATTTGCCTTCCTGTGTTACAGCAAGCATTCCCTCAGGTCATTCTTACCATCATGCATGTTCTCCTTTAATACTTAATATTACCTACACTCTCGGAGTGGTTGGCATTAGGAAGGGCATCCAGCTGTAGAAACTCTGCCAAATCAGATTGGAGCCTGGTGTCGCCTCCTGGTCCACCAGTCCTCAGTCAAATCGTCCAACCCATGCTAGCATGGAAAGCAGACGTTAAACGACGATGATGATGATTACCTCAAAATTTGTACACTGATACTCCTTCTACCCCAGATCACTAATTACTGACATCCACCACACTCTGAACACTACTTCTACATCCATCATTTGTCCTCTTTTACATACAAACATGCAGCTGCTACCAGTGTCTCTCCTTTATTTCATATCCTACCTCTCATCATAACTCCTGGACTGTCTTTCATTTCTTATTACACACTATCACCCCAACCACAGTTTCCAACTTCATACACTCTTTTCTCTCTCTAGTTACTCTTAAAAAATCCTCTTTTCTACCTATTCTTGGTTACATTCCTGCACACAATTTTTTTCCTGACAATGTTCCTTGATTACTCCACAAGAAAGTGTCAATATTCAAAACATTAACAATTATACTTATGAGAAAAATAATTTGAACAACAAAAATTAAGTAGTGCATATGGTGCACTGAACATTGAATAAGTTTATGAGTGTACCAACAATGTCAAATATCAAAGGTATCTTTTCTATCTTCTGAAAATATGTGAGGTGGAATTCTTGCGAATATCCTGGAAGAATGCTTTTATTAAAAATAACACAATGCTATGTTATCTTCTTATAGTAGAGATTACACAAAATATAACTACAATCTTCTCTTTCCTGTATAAATAAATGCATGATTAGATGAAATAATTTTACTACAGAATGTCCTTTAACATCCACTAAATGTGAAATTACTCTTCCATGTAAATACATACATGTGCAGTTAAGTGACTTTTTTGGGGGAATGATTTATCACAGACACCGCAATGATATGGCTTTTCTCCTGTATGAATGCGCATGTGAGTAGTTAAGTGACCTTTTTGAGAGAATGATTTACCACAGATACCACAATGATATGGTTTCTCTCCTGTGTGAATCCTTTTGTGCCTAATTGAATAACTTCCTTCAGAAAATGATTTGCCACAGATATCACAGTGATATGGTTTCTCTCCTGTATGAATACGCTTATGCTTAGTCAAGTCACCACTTCTAGAGAATGGTTTACCACAGATATCACATGGATATGGTTTCTCTCCAGTATGAATGCGTTTGTGTTTAGTTAAATCACCATTTAGAGAGAATGATTTACCACAGATATCACAGCAATATGGTTTCTCTCCTGTATGAATACGCTTATGCTTAGTCAAGTCACCACTTCTAGAGAATGGTTTACCACAGATATCACATGGATATGGTTTCTCTCCAGTATGAATGCGTTTGTGTTTAGTTAAATGACTACTTCCATAGAATGATTTACCACAGATATCACAGTGATATGGTTTTTCTCCTGTATGAATCCGTTTGTGTGTAGTTGAATAACTACTTTCAGAGAATGATTTACCACAAATATCACAGTGATATGGTTTCTCTCCTGTATGAATACGCTTATGTTTAGTCAAATCAACACTTCTAGAGAATGATTTACCGCAAATATCACAGTGATATGGGCTCTCACCAGTATGTATACGTTTGTGAGCAGTTAATTGACTTCTACCAGAGAATGATTTACCACAGATATCACAGTGATATGGTTTCTCTCCTGTATGAGTACGTTTGTGGAGAGTTAAGCTAGCTATATGAGAAAATGATTTACCACACATATCACAGCGATATGGTTTCTCTCCAGTATGAATGTGCTTGTGAGTAGCTAAGGAATTTCTGTGAGAGAATGATTTGCCACAGATATCACATTGATAAGGTTTCTCTCCTGTGTGAATGCGTTTGTGCTTAATTAAGTGATCATTTCGAGTGAATGATTTACCACAGATGTCACAGTGATATGGTTTCTCTCCTGTATGAATGCGTTTGTGTATATTTGAGTTACTACTTGAAGAAAATGTTTTACCACAGATATCACAGTGATATGGGTGCTCTCCTGTATGAATGTGTTTGTGACTAATTAAACTACTTCTTGCAGAGAATGCAGTACCACAGATCTCACAGTGGTATGGTTTTTCTCCTGTATGAATACGCCTGTGAGTAATTAAATGATCATTTTGAGGGAATGATTTACCACAGACATCACACTGATAGGGCTTCTCTCCAGTATGAATACGTTTATGTTTAGTGACGTTACCTTTTTGAGAGAACGATTTACCGCAGATATCACAGAAGTATGATGATGTTTTTAATGTTTTTGGCATTTCTTCATGGAAAAAATTTTGCACTAAATTTATTTACGGTATAATCTTTTTTCATAAACCAGAATATGTGAATATATTTGTTTTTGTTTTTATAATTTATTCATAACAAATGTATCAGCTGCAATATTTCCAACATGATGTTTGATGATCTCTGAAGATGTTTGTAAACTCCTTTGCAAATTAGCTCAGCTTTAATTCGACTGCAAAATCATTATTCCAGACAGCAAAGCAGAAAAATGTTGATAATATCAGAATATTTCACAGTAAATCGACCATAGATATGTATAAACATGGTTACATCTCTTTCATAATACATCTTCCTTTGGTCTAAAGTTAGTATTCCTTGATACGAATGTCATTTGATATTCTGAAACATGAGAGAAACGGAGATACAGAGAATAAAGTAGAGATTCAACACAAGAATTTACTGCATTTCTATACTAATAAGCTGTAGATATAAACGTTTAACTGAAATTACATAAACTAGTGGGAACGTTATCTGTTTGCCTATGACATTTCTCTTGTAGAATCTAAAAAAGCTTTTATTCCCCACCATTGTACATTACATAAAACCATAACAGATTAAAGCTAATATTTTTATTAATATGTTGAAAATTCCAAGCAACTTATCTAAATTTGATTCATTGACACAAAATGATCCAATTAATAGAATCTCTTTCAATATTAAGTACCGAAAGATCGCCTAAATGCTTTGTTTCCTTCTTTTCTGATTTTAAAATATTCTAATTGTTCTTCCCTTGTTAACTGTGGCTTTTTTCCCCTGCTAAACTGATAATTTATAAATTCGGTGTTAAGAAAATTGGATTTTGGAAGGATCAAATTCCTGTCTATATTCGTTCGTCTACTTCATTTCAATTGATAGATAACTTATTGTTATGAGTAACTATACAAGTAAAAAGGAGACCAGTAAAAAAAAGTACATTCTTTTCACTATTTCATTTCCAGAATCTGTTGTAAAAACCTAAAATAAATTGCAGCATACAACCTCAGACAAGCATCTACTCTTTCTGACTGTGTAACATTACATACATTGTTAAGCTACAGAATAGTGAGTGGTTAGTATTCTTGTACCTCCAGAAACGTGAACCGATTGATCAGAAAGTTGTTTTCACCGATGCTACAATTTTTATGGCAGATCAAGCAAAAATATCTTGAACGAAGAAATTATATTAATTACAAAAAAAAAAAAAAAAAACAACATCTAGTATGTATATTTCACTTCAGTGATTAATGACGGTTAAAATGAGAAAAAGCAACCTGATCTTCGTTCTCTATATTTTAATTGGTTTAAGATATGGAACATTTGTTTAGCAACTGAAATTGAAGATGTATTGTTACACACTCAGGGACAGGAAAATTTAATTCACAGAAACAGTTTACTCACAAGTAATAACATGTAGTAATCCTCACGGTATAATAAGGGGAATGATAACGTATTAAAAAGAGAAAAATACCTCGCCAGTGGAATTTGGTAGACAGAAAAAGTGGAGAAAACTGATGTATGCAGAAGTAATAAAAGGAAATTAATACAAATGGGAAATGGTGATAGAAGTCACTTCTAAGGTAAACACACCGCAGAAGATGAATTATTAAATTTTCATTGGTCAGCTTTGGTCAGGTGATAAAGCTCTGTGTGCGTGTGCGCGCACGCGCGTATATATATATGTATATATTTATATGTGCGCGCGTATCTCTCTCTCTCTCTCTCTCTCTCTCTCTCTCTCTCTGTGTATATATATATATATATATATATATATATGAGAGATGTGCTTCAGCATGGCCGTGGTCAAATGACAGGAACAAGTAAAAGAATGCGTGTATAAATTTATATATACAAATTAAAAGGAAATTTATAGATATTCTAGAAATATAACAAAAATGAGTTCTCGCAATTACCATCACCAGCGCAGAACGAAAATATGTTTTCATGACGTCACGAAATCAAGCATCAGACAATGAACACCGGTCCTGTTAATTAACATAGTCCGTCGTATTTTCTCCTTTAACTGTGGTACTTGCAGGAAGGTTGCGAGTTCTACATACATCTGTACCGTTTCTGTCAACGAAATTCTACTGATAAGGTATATTTCTCACTTTAACATTGTATCATTCAATTATACCGTGTCTTTGTCGTAGAGTTGCTCAATGAATAACAGCTTACATTTGATCATATTTATTTGTTTAGGACTGAGTCTTAATGTGTCGGTCTCTGGAACTGCTTGAGGTTACTAAATTTTCCTCAATGGTTAATGTACTAGATATAGAAACTGGTTGTATTCTAAATTAAATGAACACGTTAATAAATTATAGTTTTTACTTAAACGATTGTAGAATTCGTAATAAAGAACAAAATGTATTATTTTATACTACTCTATATCATACCCACGTTATTAACTGTGTCCTGACTTTGATAGCAACATTTCTGATAGTTTTCAGTTATTTAACCAAAAATATGTATTTTGAGAAGGTATAGTGTAGCTGATGTAGGCAAGGAAGAACTGGGTACAGGAGTTATCGTTGTAATCCCCATTAAATATAAATATCCGACAGTAGGATTAGATGGTAATGATTGTAATGCTAGATCTACTCATTTGTGTTGACACGCTACTCAATAGCGACTGGGAAAGCTGGTTATGTACAATTGTAATGAAATGGCGTAAATGGTCAATAATTTAATCCGGCAGTCTTTCGGTATTAGTAGACGACGTCATTCTCCTTCTTTTTCAGCCTACCGTCTTTATTTATATTGCCATTTGGACCTTTTAAAATATAGTTCATTTCCATAATCCAAATCTCTTGATTTAAAGAAATATTTAATTAATCAATTTTTAACACTGAAAATACATTAAGCTGTTTAAGATATACCTCCACTCAAATGGGTAGCTTTTTTCTTTTTCACGAAGGATTGATCAATTCCTGGTCATTAATTAACAAGAATCTATAAAGCATAAATTAACAGCTTGCCAATTTAAACTGAAATGAAACCAATATGATATTTGGCTACGTCCGTGTCAACAACAATTAAAATATTTCTAAATAGTAACTATAGATCATCGAAAGTAGAAACAAAAAATATATTAAAAATATTTTCTTTATTAGCCACAAGGGCTGGAGAGATACAATAAAATGCATTAAAGAACGTGTTTTTACTATATACGTGGAGCTGAACAAGGTTATATAATAACGTTAGGAAGGATGAGAACATAACACGATAGATTAAGAATTGAGATAAAAACAACAGAAAAATATAAAATTGTGGCATCAGGACATTTATGGTTACCTAGCCTATATACAGGTAATGACCCACCTCTACATTTCTTCTTGCCCACCTGACATTGTATTGAGTTGGCAAGGAAGTAATTTCGGTCGTTTAGTGTGAATTAAAAGTAATTTTTTTTTCATACAAAGAATAAACTAATCAATTATATATTTTTCACTTTGTTCGATGACCTTTTGCCATCTTTCTGGCAACTTCGTGATTCCGCGGTCAGAAAACTTCTGGTCCTTATCAACCAAAAACTAAAGCAAGTGCAAGGTCATGGCTATATGCTGGATGCGACATCATTTCAAAACCAAGCTCCAATAATTTTTCACAAGTTAGCAAAGATATGTGTGGTCTAGCATTGCCATGGTGGAGTATGATTCCTTTATGATTTGCCAATTCTGGCCCTTTTTCTTTGATTGCTTCCTCCAATTTCATTAGTTGTTGACAGTAAACATCTGAATTGATCATTTGGTTCCTTGAAGCAGCACAAAATACACACCACCTTTGTCATCCCACCAAATTGACAGCATAACCTTTTTGTGATGCAATCCAGCTTTTAATGTGGTTTGTGCTGGTTCATTATGCTTGGATAACGATCATTTTTGACTGATGTTATTGTAGACAATCCAATTTTCATCACCAGTGATGATTCGTTTCAAAAATAAGATCAATTTCATTGTGTTTCAGATGCATATCACAAATATTGATTCGTGTTAAGTGAATCTCTTTCGATTTATGTGGAACCCAAATATCGAGCTTCTTAACAAGTCCAAGATATTTTAAATGATTTTCAGTTGTTGTGTGTGATATATTTAACCTCTCTGCAATCTCTCGCACAGTTATGTGACAATCAGATTCAGTAGGTTGACTAGAATGTTGGTTAACTTTGTGTGAAAAATTTCCAGAAAAGAATTTTTTAAACCATTTCTGACATGTGTGTCCTGTTAAGCAATCAACACCGTAAACTTCACGTATGTCTTTGTAAGCCTCAACAGCTTTCTTACTTTACGGAAATTAAAAAGCAAAATACGGCAAAAATGTTCGTTTTTGCACTCCATGTTGAAATTGA
This sequence comes from Octopus bimaculoides, assembly GCF_046866305.1. Taxonomy (NCBI): domain Eukaryota; kingdom Metazoa; phylum Mollusca; class Cephalopoda; order Octopoda; family Octopodidae; genus Octopus; species Octopus bimaculoides. The sequence goes on from NC_142937.1 coordinate 31,675,976, forward strand.
CACTGAACTAACAGCTGTAAACAAAATTATGCACAATTTGCTTCTAAAGTCAGCTAAATATCAAATGTCAAAAAAAAAAAAGTCATAACACTGACAAAAGTCATTCAAAAAAATCGTAACTCTATTTGTGAAAAACGAGTTTACTTTCTTGCCAACACATTATATTTCCTGAAATCATTAAAATCATTCATGAGCATCTTTTGAATTGGTTCATCTAAGAATGGACCTATATCTTCTTGACAAAAGTATGTTACTCATTCGTAAACATTTTTGTGTGGGCTTCACTGATATTTGATCTGCATGCTTTAGATTATATTGCATTAACTTCTGTTCCATCCACACTGGTTGCCTAAGTTACTTCCAGCTTATAACAATGCAGGCTATCCCTTATTGCCATTTCTGATAGCCATAAAGCCATGTAAGAGTTCAGCCTTTTCATCATATTCCTGGAAGCTTTCTGAAAGGCCTGTTGTTCACCCCCATCCCCCACCTTGCTTTTTTTTTTTTTCTCTTACCATTTTCCAAGCTGCAACCTGTGATACAAGTGGTGGTGCTTCTAGAGCAGCAGCTTTTTGATGCTGCTCAATCTTTTTCTGTTTATCCAGGGACCAAAAGCCCTCTAGTACATTTCACTGCCACAAGTGTAATAACTGAATTTTCTGCCCTATACTGTCTTTTGCATTCACAATAGGGCACAATTCCAAAATGGCTTTGTGATTCTGGAAGGTCATTAAGACTTGGAAGTCTATGCTGACCCCTCCCAACTACATGTAATTTCTTATTATTAGTAAACTAAATGCCTATCCATATTGCTTTACAAAAGCAACAATAAACTGGGGTTTATATATTCCTGTCTGTTACCTTTGCCTTGCACTGCTTCATATACTGCATATGGTCAAGCTTTAGTTGGGGTATGTTTTGCACACAAATTCTACTTTTCTACACTCCTGAATGTCAGACAAACAGTGCTGTGTGCTTTGTGCATCTCTACATGTCAATCTGTGGTCCAGATGTCAGCCACCGTTCCTGTTAATTGTTCTTGTGGGAGTATCAAAAAAGCATGCACACACCCCTTGTGTGACAAAGGTAAATCAGTTTTTTTCCTGCTTGCTTTTCAGTATACTTTTCAGGCAAGGAAATGCATTTCTTTTCATTGTAATGTTTCCACTGGTCCACGTCAGATTGTTCATTGTTTGTATTTAAAATTTCAATCCTCAAGACAATCCAGGTAAAACTAACTCCATGTATGGATTTGTATGGTTTTGTAAATATGCATTAGTGTTTTTGTATTGTTGCTGAAAAAGTTCTTATCTTTGTTTTTCTGAAGATAAAAAATTTTCTATGTTTAAAATGTTTCAGAATTTTTTAAAAACAATTTTGTTTGCTATTATTTTACTTTCAGAGGCAGAATTACTTTTTTAATTTTTCTCTTTAGGTGGAATTATCTCTTGTGGTTCGACACCCTTGTGAATGAAGCTCAACCAAAACATCACTTGGATTGGCCAGACTGTCTGGTGCCAAGTCAGCTCCGCTGGCCACAACATTTGGTCCATTCTCCTCATGCTCTCACCATTCTCTTCCACATTGTTCCAAACATTTTTCTTAAATCATCTTCCAACCTGATTGCAGATCTTTTGAGTGGTCTCTTTTGCTTGCACGGGTACCACTCGACAACTGCACTGGTCCACCGACTGTCTGCAAACCTTGCAACATGACCAGCCCATTGTAGCTTTGTGTGGTGGTATTCTGTAACAACATCATTCACTCCAGTTCTGTCCCTGATCTCTTAGCAAGATTTCCTACATCAACCTTTCCATGGCTCTCTGCACTATAAGCAGATGTCGTTCTCTCTTTGTCAAGGCTCAAGTCTCACATGTGTGTAGCATTGCTGGCAAGATTGTGCTATTGACAAGATTGACACAAGTTGCCTTGTCTAGGTTTGCCTTCAGCACATCCCTCACTGAGTTCAATGCTCTCCATCCTGGTTTTACCCTTCGTGAGATCTCATTCTCTATCTCTCGTCTCATAGTCACTTCTTGACTGAGATACATATAGCTGCTCACCTCTTCTATTTCATCACCTCCGACTGACTGTTAGGTGAATGATCGGTATGCTCTCAGATCATATGTACTTGGTTTCTGTATGGTTGATCTTCAGGCCGACTGCCAAGCCCCTGAAATCCAGTTTGTCCAGCATGTTCTCTGCTCTGGCAACCAAAATATATATAAAGAAAAATTACTTTCCTGGCAAAAATCTATTAAATACAATAAAAACTTGCTTTGTAAAATCATTCACATAACATAAGCAAGTAATAAATTCAGATTTAAAAATAAAAAACAAACTTGAAATAATAAAAATTCCTGTTCAAGCTGACCAATAATAATAATAATTGTTTCAAATTTTGGCACAATGCCAGCATTTTTAGGTGGAACAGTGTTAGTTGATTATATCAACCCCAATACTTGACTGGTACTTTATTTTACCCACCTTGAAAGAATGAAAGGCAAAGTTTGTCTTGGCAGGATTTCGACTCAACTCAGAACATAAAGAGCTAGAAGAAATGTCACTAAGTATTTTGTCCAGCATGCTAACAATTCTGTCAGTAATTGTTACTTGCATAAGTTGAAGGCTTCAAAATTGGAATAGGAAGTTGGTTGATACCATTGACTTCAATAATTGATTGTTACTTATTTTTTGATCATTGGCGTTAGGAAGGGCATCCAGCTGTAGAAACTCTGCCAAATTAGATTGGAGCCTGGTGTTGCCATCCGGTTTCACCAGTCCTCAGTCAAATCGTCCAACCCATGCTAGCATGGAAAGCGGACGTTAAACGATGATGATGATGATGATGATGAGAGTGTATTAATAACTGGATCACTTGTACAAATGGTTCAACATCTTTAGGTACTATTTAAAAAATATACCATAGGTAAAAAGTTTTTCATTCTTTAACAGTTTATCTATTCTTTAATTATTTTGGACGAAAACAGATATATATGCTTAAGATAGATAATCATTTATTTGAAAATAATAAGAAAAAAGAATTATTTGTATACCAGGCCGAAGAAATATTATGGGGGAGACGAGAAAGTAGTTGAAACAGCAAAAATAGGAAGCACAAAATGAAATAGATATAGATTATATTCGTTACCTATCTCTTGTAAAATCAGTTAGTAATCAGCACAATGAGTCAAGAGCAGAAAAAATATTGGGAAGAATCAATGCATAAACCGTCAAAATTTAACTTGCCATTATTTCTACTACATTTTATCATCATATAAAATATATCAGTTACTGAGCAATATAAATAAATAAAAAATTTTGTTGGCTACATATGGGTTATATTCCTCTAAATTATATGTTACCACAAACATGGATGGGGAGACTATTCAGAAACATAACTTCATACATTTCAGTGTAAAATGATAAAGCTGAAAGAAATCATCATCATCATCGTCGTTTAACACCCGTTTTCCATGCTGGCATGGGTTGGATGGTTCAACTGGGGTCTGGGAAGCCAGGAGGCTGCACCAGGCTTCAGTCTGATCTGGCAGTGTTTCTACAGCTGGATGCCCTTCCTAACACCAACCACTCCTAGAGTGTAGTGGGTGCTTTTTTATGTGTCACCGGCACAGGGGCCAGACGGGCTGGTATCGACCACAATCAGATGGTGCTTTTTACGTGCCACCAGCACAGGAGCCAGTCATATATTACAATCAGTTCTTGAAAGAAAACCAATGTTAAAGGTACAATTTGTGTTCTAGAATAAAATCTTTCAATTCTTAGAAACAGCAAAAAGATTTAAAAGGAAAAACGGATCTATTTGGTTTGGTTGCCAGCATTTCAAAAATTAAAGTTTATTGAAAATTTTAAAATTTGGCACATTAATATACTTTTCCAAGCTGAATTGCTGGAGTTATTTCTCTTTTTCGAGAAAAATGTTTTTAAAAAGTTAGAGGTTCAAATTTGATCATTTTCACCCAGTCAGGAAACAGGATTTGGAAGCTGTCAATTTGCACATGATTGCATATTTTGTCAACATCCTGAAAATAGCATGTGTTGTCAAGAAAGAGTAAACAACATTTAGCTGTTATTTTTAGCACGACCACCTCAATGACAAATAAAAACAAGTAAAGAACACATATTTTGTAGTTTTAAGCATTCAATGTGATAGCACGAACTTAAAAGATTTATTTAAAAACAAAATAGCACTTTACAAATTAAATATTTTTAGAAAATAAACATTTTGATGACCAGTTCATAAATTCACATGCTCAATTGTCAACAGATAGGTAAAACAAGTGATTTCAATATATTTGTCAACATGCTTTCTTGCAGACAAAAGCGTCCTCAGGTTCTGCTTGTTACTATGGAAACAAGCATGAATGTGTCTGTAGCTTACGATTGGCTAAAATTACCCAAAATTTTCAAACTTTAATTGCTAGTAACTCTTTATTTATTGATTTATAGTGAAAATGAATTTTTATGTCATTCATTAGCTTATAAAAGTGTATCATTACACTGAATATGAAACCAATTTGAACAGAATTGATACTGGCAGCCAAACTGAATAGATCCGGAAAAACATTTAAATTTTCATTCTACTAATAGAGTATTTAGTACCATGTTCTGTTATGGCTTTCTTTACACAGATGTTTAAATGAATCAATTAAATAAATAAAAAGTTTGTTCAGGTAAATGTTTAAATCAATAGTTTATCTATACAGAAACATATAAAAATCTTTACTATTCAATCTTTACTTCTCTACATCTTACATTGTTTCTCTCATATTTCAGAATATCAGATGAAATTGGCTGTAAGGAATATTTTATCCCAGATCATCAATATTTACTATCTTTAAAAGATCAGAGGAAGAATTTCTATGACATATTTCTTCTGAGTCAGGTTATCAGCAATGTTTGTCTACATAGCTGTCTTGAATGATGAATATGTATTTTAATTAAACTTGGACATATTTACAAAGGATTTTTCAACTGTCAACAGTTATCAACAACGATCACATGTTGATAGAAATATAGCAGCTGATATATTTGACAGGAATAAACTATAAAAACAAAATCAAGAAATATATCCATATATTCAGGTCTATAAAGAAAGAACATACAATGAAATATGTGTAAACCTTAAAGATTTGATTTGATTTTTGCTTGAAGAAATGCCAAAAGAGTTAAAAGAATCATTATACCCCTGTGATATTTGTGGTAAATTTTTCTCTCATAAAGGTAATCTCAGTAAACACAAACGTATTCATACAGGGGAGAAGCCATATCAATGTGACGTCTGTGGTAAATCATTCCCTCAAAATGATCACTTAACTACTCACAGACGTATTCATACAGGAGAAAAACCATATCATTGTGATATCTGTGGTAAAGCATTCTCTGCAAGAAGTAGTTTAATTAGTCACAAACACATTCATACAGGAGAGCACCCATATCACTGTGATATCTGTGGTAAAACATTTTCTTCAAGTAGTAACTCAACTATACACAAGCGCATTCATACAGGAGAGAAGCCATACCACTGTGATATCTGTGATAAATCATTCACTCGAAATGATCACCTAATTAAGCACAAACGTGTTCATACAGGAGAGAAACCTTATCAATGTGATATTTGTGGTAAATCATTTTCTCATAGAAATTCCTTAGCTACTCACAAACACGTTCATACAGGTGAGAAGCCATATCACTGTGATATGTGCGGTAAATCATTCTCTCATATAAATACCTTAACTCTCCACAAGCGTACTCATACAGGAGAGAAACCATATCACTGTGATATCTGCGGTAAATTATTCTCTGGTAGAAGTCAATTAACTACTCACAAACGTACGCATACAGGAGATAAGCCATATCACTGTGATATTTGTGGTAAATTATTCTCTAGAAGTGGTGACTTAACTAAACACAAACGTATTCACACAGGAGAAAAGCCATATCATTGTGATATTTGTGGTAAATCATTCTCTGAAAGTAGTTATTCAACTACACACAAGCGTATTCATACAGGAGAAAAACCATACCACTGTGATATTTGTGGTAAATCATTCTCAGTAAATGGTGACTTAATTAGACACAAGCGCACTCACACTGGAGAGAAACCATATCCCTGTGATATTTGTGGTAAATCATTCTCTGTAAATGGTGACTTAACCAGACACAAACGAATTCATACAGGAGAGAAACCATATAGCTGTGATATCTGTGGTAAATCATTCTCTTTAAATGGTGGTTTAACTAAACACAAACGCATTCATACAGGAGAGAAACCATATCACTGTGATATTTGTGGCAAATCTTTTGCTGAACGCAGTTATTCAATTACACACATGCGCATTCATACTGGGGAGAAACCATATGGTTGTGATATCTGTGGTAAATCATTCTCTCGAAGAATCCGTTTAAATAGACATCTATGTTTCATACCATAGAGTAACTGCGAATGTTGTAATTATTTCTATCAAAGAAAAATATGTCTGATAACCACTTCTTAAAACTATGTTCTATATAACCACATCTGTGTCAATATTAGTGTGATATGTTTAATAGAAACATTCTTTCAAAATACATATGAATATACCTTTGGACATATTTTCAGAAGAGAGAAAAGATACTCTTTATTTATTTGGCATTGTAGGTATATTGATACTCTTCTGTGTGGAAATATAATAATTTTTTCTGACAATTATTTTTGTCAAAAGAATTAATGAATGAAACAGATGGTGTCTACTCCACACATGTAGAAATATCTCTGCTTTATTCTACATGATAAAATAGGAACATTTTACAGTGTATGATATTTGCACTCTAATGCACTGTAACCACTAACCATGAGTATACTCACTCATGAACACACTATAACCACTAACAACAGATACATGCACACTATCATTATAATCACGGGTATACTCACACACACCAATACACTATAACCACTGTTATGCACACACACACCAACACTGTAAACAGTACTCATAACATGCATGCACAGATGACACTATAGGACAACTAAAATGGATGAGGAGGAATAACCATCTCAAAATCAAAATTGTGCTCCTCAGAGGAGAAGAAAGAACTGAAATCCAGCATTTTTCAAAAATCATTTAATCAATAAAATCACACATTTGTGGTGCCATATATATTCTAGTGATATAAAAATGAGTCATTGTTGAGGTTGGAATATAGAAGACATACAAAGAACAGATTGTTGTTTTGGTAAAAATAATACAGACATTAGAATGAACTAAAACAGCTTTATCCTAAGACTTGAGGTTATCTACTCCGGTCAAGTCAAAAGTTGTTAACAAGTGCCTTTGGGTGCAGTACAAGCAACAGTAGGTGGATAGGGCACAAAATGCTCTAATTCTACCCAGCCAGTAATTTTCACTATGTGTGAACTAGAATCTGAAACATTTCCCATGTTTTATTTTATTCAACTTTTATGTATTTATTCTTTGTAAATATCTGTGCTGTACAAATTTCTTATTTGTCTCTTTATCTACTGCATAACATCTTTCACCCCTGTTTTCCATGGTGGCTTGGGTTCGATGGTTTGTCTAGAGCTGGGAAACTGCACCAGGTTCCATTCTGATTTGGCTTGGTTTCTATGGCTGGATACCTTTCTGGGTGCTTCTAATGTGCCACCAGCACAAGCACTTTTCTATGGTACCAGCATGAGTGCTTTTTACATGGCACCAGCACAGGTGCTTTTTCCATGGCACCAAATGAATAATTGAGGGCAGAAAAGATTGTGTAATTTTTTTCACTGTTGGGGAAAAAGTAATAAATAAATTTTTAAAATGTAAACTAATTTGACATGAGATATTTCTGTTTACTTTTGATTTCTATGCATTTGTTATATATGTACGTGTGTATCATCATTGTCATCATTCAACGCCTGCTTTCCATACTGACATAGGTTGGACGGTTGGTATGTTTGAAAATTGATTTTTCTCAATTTTCAAATACAAGGGGGATGGGATTTTCAAATAATGGTATGTCATTATAACCTATGACTTAATTTATTTGTGTATACATAACAATAAAATTTAAACACTTTCCAACTACATATATGCATGTATATATATATGTATGTGTGTATATATTATATATATATACACACACACACTCCAGTCTGATTTGGCATGGTTTTTTTACATCTGGATGCCCTTCCTGATGCCAACCACTCTGAGGGTGCAATGGGTGCTTTTATGTACCACTTGCACATTTCATTTATGTGACACCAGGGTATATTTACATGCCACCGGCAAAGGTGCTAATTTGTGTGACATTTTGGGCAAGTTGCTTGACATGATGTGGCCTGATCCTGGTTACTGCACCTACACGATTTGGAATCTAGGCCCTTGTTTCATGTGTTTATTAGTTCCCTTTAAAATATTGATTTTAATATATTTTTTCTTTCCAATTCCATGTTCAGTTTACAAACTACTAGGAAGGAGAATCACAAGAAAAACTAATTTATAAAAATGCAATCCTTTGATTAATGCACTTTCAAAAATTTTATCTGAAGTTAAAAATTTAAAGACTACACTGTGTATTGAAATCATCGCTTACATTTCTAATAAGGTATGAAGATAAGCTGTGTTGTTATTTAAACAGTACAACTGTGTTATAGAAAACACAATAGAGTGAAAGCGTATTGGTGCTGTCTTAGTGTTTGGATAAAGGTCAGGATGTTCATTATGCCAATGCCTCCGATTGATGGTCAACCCGATTAATTGCTGACCTGGGGTTAAATATTAACCACACATGAGCTTGCCATATAGCACATGTGGAATTCCATTACCATCTAGGCACAGGCATGGCTGTGTGGTAAGAAGCTTGCTTCCCAACCGCATGATTCCGGGTTCAGTACCACTGCATGGCTCTTTGGGCAAGTGTCTTCTACTATAGCCTCTGGCTGACTAAAGCCTTGTGAGTGGATTTTGTTGACGGAAACTGAAAGAAGCCCATTGTATATATAAATATGTATGTGAATGTGTGTGTGTGTGTGTATATGCCTTAGTGTTTGTGTTCGTTCTCCCACCACTGCCTGACAACCGGTGCTAGTTTAAGTCCCCATAACTGAGAAGTTCGGCAAAAAGACCCCGATAAAATAAGTACCAGGCTTATAAAAAGTACTGGGGTCGAATTGTTTGACTAAAAATCCATCAAGGTGGTGCTCCAGCATAGCTGCAGTCTAATGACTGAAACAAGTAAAAGATCTATTTTAAAATTTTAATGCGGTTTGTTTTTCATCCTTCTGGGGTGAATAAAATAAAGTACCAGTCAAACAGGGGTTTCAAATTTTTGTCACAAGGATAGCATGTTTAGGGCAGGAGATAAATCGATTTCATCAACTCCGAAAGGTAAAGCTAACTTTGGTGGAATTTGAACTCATAATGTAAAGACGGACGAAATGCCGTTAAGTATTCCTGTCTGGTGTGCTAATGATTCTGCCAGCTCACTGCCTTAGTGCCAGTCAAATATTGATTTCAAATTTTGGAACAAGGCCAGAAAATTTGGGGAAGGGAATAAGTCGATTACATCGACTCTAGTGTACAATTGATACTTATTTTATCAACCCCGAAAGGATGAAAGGCGAAGTCGGAATTTGAACTCAGAACGTGAAGACGGAAAATTCACACGATCAGCCCTACATAACCCGGGCACTAGATAGAGTAAGTCGATTACATCGACCTCAGTGTTTAACTGGTACTTATTTTATCAACTTCAAAAGGACGACCTCGGCAGAATTTGAACTCAGAACGTAAAGACGAACAAAATACCACTAAACAGCACTCCGTCGCTTACGACGACGAGGGTCCCAGTTGATCCGATCAACGGAACAGCCTGCTCGTGAAATTAACATGCAAGTGGCTGAGCACTCCACAGACACGTGTACCCTTAACGTAGTCCTCGGGAATATTCAGCGTGACAGGATGATAAGGCTGACCCTTTGAATTACAGGCACAACAGAAACAGGAAGTAAGAGTGAGAGAAAGTTGTGGTGGAAGAGTACAGCAAGGTTCGCCACCATCCCCTGCCGGAGCCTCGTGGAGCTTTAGGTGTTTTTGCTCAATAAACACTCACAACGCCCGATCTGGGAATCGAAACAGCGATCCTATGACCGCGAGTCCGCTGCCTTAATCACTGGGCCATTGCGCCTCCACTATTACTAAACAGCAATTTAATACTAATCTATCTGCGCATGCGCTGTAGTAATTTCCGCTTCCATTTGAGCGCATTGTTTCTCAGCAGAAACACAAGTGACAAGATTGTCCTTAGCGAAATATTTCCGTAAGTATTAATGACTAAATTGCAAATCCTTCGATTATTGTGAATATAAGGGCAACAACAGAAGTGAGAGAAAATTGCATTGGTTCAATTCGCTTATAATCGCCATTTTTCAACAATAGCAGAAATCATAAAAATGGATGGTATTCAAATTTCTTTTCCTATTATTAAACTGATATATATATAAGTGTAGAGGATATGAATGCACTACTCACCAATAATATTAGTGTCCTTTTTAACTATATTCCACTTTGACCCTCCCAAAACACAACAAGAATTAAAAGATTGTTTCTAGGAGATCATAGATAGTTTACGATTTATGTGTTTATTGCCAACCAATGCCAAATTGTGACCATTAAAAGTGAATGTTTTGTTATACCGGTTAAATTTCATAGATAAACATGCAATCTTTCGAAACATCGCTGGTAAACAAATATTCGGACGTAATTGCCATATTTCGACAGAGGAAATCATTAAGGCATTCTTTCGTTTTGATTCGACATCATTAATTTGATATACAATTTTGGGGCGGAGGTAAAGGAACATGGACCGCACCCCCTTTCGGTTTTGTTTTTCTATTTCTACAGAAACCCACTTTTTTGACTGCGAAATTTACGAATCTGCAAAAAAAATCGGCATTTTAAAATTTTAACCCTACCCCCAATTTCTCTATATGCATGTGTGTGTATATGTTTCTGTGTTTGTCCCCCCCAACATCGCTTGACAACCGATGCTGGTGTGTTTACGTCCCTGTAAATTAGCGGTTCGGCAAAAGAGACCGATAGAATAAGTACTAGGCTTACAAAGAATAAGTCCTGGGGTCGATTTGCTCGACTAAATGCAGCGCTCCAGCATGGCCACAGTCAAATGACTGAAACAAGTAAAAGAGTAAAAAGTATTAAATATTTTCGATCTTTAAATACTGTTTCAAGAAACACTTGATCACCAGTAAAATTCACAGAAAATAGAACATCATAAATATAGTTCTAAGTACGGTGTGTATGAAAAAAAATGTGATGGATATGTCTGAAATCCCTTTAGTCATGCTGCCTGGTAAACCAGAATTAACCTGGTGCTGTACAACAACAAATATGAAGACACTTGAATTTTCGGCACTGTCATGCTATTAGCTGTCAGAAGTGAAAGTGCTCACTGCTAGTGAAGTATCTGTCTGTCTGCCTGCATGCCTGTTGATTCTTTGGCTACTGACAGCTAATACCATGACTGGCCGGAGCGAGCTATATGTCTGTCTGTCTGTCTGTCTCTCTCTCTCTATCTATCTATCACTCGAAAGTTATTGGAACAAATTTGACTCCTATATCCATGCGTTTGAAAACACACAGAGTATAAGGGTACTACTAAAGCAGAGTGGTCCCGAATTTTCAACAGAGAGAATTTATCAAAATAGAAAACAAATGAAGTTTGAAGTTTACTCTGTGTGTTTTCAAACGCATGGATATAGGTGTCAAATTTGTTCCAATAACGTTCGAGTAATAGATAGAGAGAGAGACAGACATATAGCTCGCTCCTGCCAGTCATGGTATTAGCTGTCAGTAGCCAAAGAATCAACAGGCCAGCAACAGGCAGGCAGACAGACAGATACTTCACTAGCAGTGAGCACTTTCACTTCTGACAGCTTATAGCATGACAGTGCCGAATTTTCTTTAAATCATGTAAGTTATTTGTTAGATAAACTTTAACATTACATTTTTGAATAAAAGGGAAAATACAAACACAAAGAATACATTGAAAGCATAAATGATCATCATCACTATTTAACGCCCATTTTCCATGCTAGCATGTGTTTGATGAACGGTTTGACAGCTGTTGGCTAGCCAGAGGACTGCACCAAGCTCTACTGTCTGCTTTGGTATGGTTTTTACAGTTGGATGCCTTTCCTACTGCCAACCACTTTACAGAGTGTACTTGGTGCTTTAACACAGCATCTGCACTATCAAGTTCACCTAGTAACTAGTGACACAGGACTTGTTAATTGGGGTGTGGGAAATATAATTAAGGGAAGTGCTTTGTGTCAGGTGATGAGAGGATAAGTATAATAGAGGGACAGAAAACAGGTGGATTCTTATAGAAGAAATACATGGCTACCCCAGTTGGAAGAAAGAAAGAAAAATGGTGAAGATGTGAGGATGAGCCCTCAAGTATAAAGCAGGGGTTTCCAAAGTGGTCGATATCGAACCTTGGGGGTTGATGGGACTATTCAAGGGATTGATAAATGCACATCTACTTATTATTATCATTTATTTTATTTTACATGCCTGGGGGTCAAAGATTCCATGAAAGTGTCAATGGTCTAAAATGTTTGGGGACTCCTGGTATAGGGTATTAGGTAAGGTGAGTGAGCAGGTAAGTTCATGGGAGTGCTGAAGGGGTGGGGAAGAGTTAAGAAGATAAGTTGTGTGGGGGCATTGTCACAAACAGCAGAAACTCAATGTATAACTGTCATAGTGAGTTATATATGTGTGTTCCATTTATTTGTATATGTCTGAGAGTATAAATATTTGTATGTGAGTATATTTATATATGAAATTGAATATATGTATATCATCGTCATCATCTAGCATGTTTTCTTTGCTACCATGGGTAAGATAGTTTAACTGGAGCTGGTTAAGTGGAGAGCTACACTAGGCTCCAGTCTATTTTGGATTGGTTTCTGTGGCTGGATGCCCTTCCTAATGCCAACCACTCCACAGTTTCAATTAGCTTGATGTGTCTTCTCAAGCACAACTAATCTTGGTCACTTGTCATCACCTCCATGAGACTCAACATCTGAAGATCATATTTCACCACTTTGTTCCATGTCTTCCAGGTTTAACTCTTCCACAGGGAACCTGTGGAAAAGGTATATGTATACACACACACATGGGTGAGAATAACCAATGAAAGTAGCACTCAGCACATTTGGAAGGAGTTGCATGTATTTAATAACACTTAACAATAAAGGATGTTTCTGGAGAGAGAAGAATGTTACTGGTTATCTTATACTTTAATATATATAAATAATGTTAATTAATATGAAGGTGCTGTATTCTGTAAATATGTTGACTTCACACAAGGTTGTATAATGTGATTTGACTATCAAATAACTGTTTATATTTACAGTTTATTAATACTGAAATCTAAAATTTCTCCGGTTGTACTCTAAATGCAGAAAACTTTTCTATATCTTATGCTATTTTTCTATTATTTCAGAATATCAGATGACACTGGTATTGAAGAATTTCTTCCCATCAGATGTCTTTTAAAAATAAAGGAAGATATTATACAGAATGGATATAAGTGACATTAATAATAAGATTATTCTGCTTCACTGTCTGATATGTCTATAAGATGATCTTGCCTTCTAGCTAAACTTGGATTAATAAAGAATTTGCATCATCTTCAGATCTTGAGATATATATATATATATCACAGTTTATGGAAATATAGCAAAAATATTTGTTTGGAATAAAATATAAAGAACAATAGAAGGAAAATATGCATATAATGTTGAGAGAAGGAAAATTATAATTAATTTTGTGAAAACAAGGTTGAGTGTAAAATACAGTCTAAAAAACTTGGTTTGCTTGATGAGATGCTGAAAGACATGGGGAAAACATCATATCACTGTGATATCTGTGAAAGAACATTCTCTCGAAAATGTCACCTGACCTCTCACAAACGTATTCATACTGGAGAGAAGCCATATTACTGTGATATCTGTGGTAAATCATTTGCTTCAAGTGGCAATTTAACAACTCATAAGCGGATTCATACAGGAGAGAGACCATATCAGTGTGATATCTGTGGTAAAGCATTTCCTCAAAGTGACCATTTAACTAATCACAAACGTTTACACACTGGAGAGAAACCATATCACTGTGATATTTGTGGTAAATCATTCTCTGCAAGAAGTAGTTTAACAAATCACAGACATATTCATACGGGAGAGAACCCATACCACTGTGATATCTGTGGTAAATCATTCTCTGCAAGTAGTAACTCAACAAAACACAAACGTATTCATACAGGAGAGAAGCCTTATCCTTGTGATATCTGTGGTAAATCATTCACTCGAAATGATCATTTAACTAAGCACAAACGCATTCATACAGGAGAGAAACCATATCATTGTGATATCTGTGGCAAATCATTCTCTCAAGGAAATTCCTTAATTCATCACAAGCGCATTCATACAGGAGAGAAACCATATCATTGTGAATTGTGTGGTAAATCATTCTCTCATATAAATACCTTAACTTTCCACAAACGTACTCATACAGGAGAGAAACCATATGACTGTGATATCTGTGGTAAATCATTCTCACAAACAAGTAACTTGACTACGCATAAGCGTATTCATACAGGAGAAAGCCCATATCATTGTGATAACTGTGGTAAATCATTCTCTAGAAATGGTGACTTAACTAAACACAAACGCATTCATACAGGAGTGAAGTCATATCAGTGTGATATTTGTGGCAAAGCATTCTCTCAAGGAAGTACCTTGATAACTCACAAGCGTATTCATACAGGAGAGAAGCCATATCATTGTAATATATGTGGTAAGTTATGCTCTGCAAGTAGTGATTTAACTACTCACAAGCGGATTCATACAGGAGAGAGACCGTATCATTGTAACATATGTGGTAAATCATTCTCTAGAAGTAGTGATTTGATTAGACATAAGCGCATTCATACTGGAGACAAACCATATCACTGTGATATATGTGGAAAATCATTCTCACTGAATGGGGGCTTAACTAGACATAAATTTATTCATACAGGAGAAAAACCATATCACTGTGATATCTGTGGTACATCATTCCTTAAAAAAGGTCATTTAAATACTCATATACTTATTCATACAGAAAGCTAATTTACTAAAGTCAAACTTTAACTACCTTTATGTAGCTGTCATTCATTCATATGCAATTTTATTAATAATAAAAGCCTACATTTATGACATTTTGTTATAATTACTGTAGGGGTACTATTTCATTATGCAACCAAAAAAGACATTCGAGCGAGATTATTGCCAGTGCCGCTGGACTGGCTCTTCTGCAGGTGGCACGTAAAATACACCATTTTGAGCGTGGCTGTTGCCAGTACCGCCTGACTGGCCTTCATGCCGGTGGCACGTAAAAGCACCCACTACACTCAAAGTGGTTGGCTTTAGGAAGGGCATCCAGCTGTAGAAACTCTGCCAAATCAGATTGGAGCCTGGTGTAGCCATCTGGTTCACCAGTCCTCAATCAAATCGTCCAACCCATGCTAGCATGGAAAGCAGACGTTAAACGATGATGATGATGAGAGTATGTGTTCTACTGTATTAGCAGTGCTATTAAACCACTTGTTAAGTTTATCTTTACAGATTTTCTATAATCAGTTGTGGAGGTGCAATGGCCCAGTGGTAGGGCAGCAAACTTGAGGTTTCAATTCCCAGGCCGTGTATGTGGGTGTTTATTGAGTGAAAACACCTAAAGCTCCACGAGGCTCCGGCAGTGGGTGATTGCGAACCCTGCTGTACTCTCTCTCTACAACTTTGTCTCACGCTTTCTTCTTGTTTCTGTTGTACCTGTATTTCGAAGAGCCAGCCTTGTTACACTGAGTCTCCTTGAGAACTACGTTAAGAGTACACATTTTCTGTGGAGTGCTCAGCCACTTGCACGTTAATTTCGTGAGCAGGCTGTTCCGTTGATTGGATCAACTGGAACCCTCGTCATTGTAACCGACGGAGTGCCACACCTCTATAATCAGTGCTGGCTACAATTTCTATAGAAAATCAATAGAGATAACTTTAACATGTGATTTTGTTATTTATGATATCTATAATAAATAATACGGCTTCAAGTAAGCTGTAAATAAAGCATATTTTAGGTGAGGGGCTAGTCAATTACATTAACCCTAGTATTCAACTGGTACTTATTTAATCAATTCTGAAAAGATGAAAGGCAGTTGACCTTGACAGAACAGCTGAGGTTAAATAATACAACATATTGAAGTTAATCAAATAGTGAATGTGGAATTTAGGTATATTCTGATTTCAAATCTCATTTACATTTCACTTTTCTGGGGTCAGTGAAATAAGAAAAAATCAAGTACTTGTGTTGATTTAATATTAAACTAATTATTACAAAATGATAAAATAAACACAGAGGGAAGCTCTACTAGATTCCTCATGGGCAAAGAACATAGATTCAAATTCTTTTAGGTAGGCAGCAGTGACACAGTGGGTGGTATAGGCATACTTTTGCAGAAAAATGGGTTGATAAAATAATTGAGGTTGAGTGTGTGATTAGGTAGTTAAACTGAAGTTAGTCCTAAGTAAATCAACAATTAAAAGTTATCTCTGCCTATGCTTCACACTCTGGGATGGCTGATGATCAGAAGGACCAATATATTAGTGGTTGTTTTGCAGACTTAACCTTGATAATGTATGACTGATTTATTGTGGCTAGTGACTCCAATTTGTTGGGCAGCAATCCAATGGATTTTATGGTGTGTATGGAAATTATAGCTTTGGCTTCAGAAATGATGAGTGGTGGGGGGCAAGGCTAATTGTGTTCTGTGATGTAACTGATTTGATGCTCTGCAACAGTGACTAGGAAACCAGCTAGTCTCCTGATCACCTGCAAATCTGGAAGGCACACTAGCTAGATTGACTACATTCTCACCAGAAAACAGAATAAACATGCTTGTAAACACAAAGCCTTTCCCAGGCAAAGAATGTACTACCCAACATAGGTTAGTGGTTAGTGACTTCAGACTTAGAGTTGGGACTCAGATAAACAAGTTAATTCAGGAGAGAAGGATGTGGAAACTAAAAGCCCCAACAAACTGATAGATTTAGAGACATTCTAATTGAAGCTTTTGATAAAATGGAGGAGTTAAAGACATTGCGTAGAGGACAACTGGAAGGTCCTATGGGGCAGGGATCCGTGAACCAGGGTAAATTACCCCAAGTGGGATAAAAATGAAATTCTTGGGGGTAATATGGACTCATTAGACATACGTAAAATTATATAAAAAAACGTGTTTCTTGTTAGGATAGAAATTTTTTTCTAGCAACACTCATTTATTTTTGGAAGATTGTGAAAATATTACTTTTGACGACAACAAGGATTTTAAAGAGTGTTTCTCTGATTACTTTCTAGATCTTGATTTATATACTGTCAGTTGGGTTCTAGATCCCTTTAAATGTGAAAGGCCTCAAGGGTTGGCAGAGACACTTGAATTTCAATCCAATAATGAAGCATGTATTGAATTTGAAAACAAACTTTTTGGATGTCAACTGCTACAAAGGCTTTCAAAATTGCATGAGGAGGCAATCAAAAAGTTGTTGCCTTTTGCAACAACCTACCTTTGTAAACAAGGATTTTCCACTATAAAAATGAAGCAGAGAAATTGGTTGGACCTTGAAGACTGTATCCAAATTGCTCTGGCATCAAAATGTCCCAATTTTGATGTAATTGTAACAAAAATGAAACATCCTCCAAAATCTGAAATGAAAAAGTTTCCAGAAAAATCCTTTTGTTTCATAATGTGGATATTAATTTATTATTTCACATTTGTTTTATACTTTCCATATTTATAATTGTATTGTCCATATAAATAGATTCAATAAACCTTTTGAATTCAAAGAATCTGATTTTCTTCCTTTCAGATCATGGGGGTAACATCAGGATAAATAAATATATTTTGGGATAGTTGGTTAAAAGTTCCCTGACCCCTGCTACAAAGCAACCTACAGAGAACTACAGACCAAATGTGTGGCTGGAACAAGATCTTGGCTAGACCAAAGGTAATGTGGTGGTGGAATAGTGAGGTAGACGGAATTGTAAAATCAAAAAGATAAATCTCGAAGGATTGGAAAAAAGGGGATGGAGAAATATATCAGGTAGCAAGAGACATTAGGAGTTATGGTTTACATAGCAAAGAGAGAGGTGGAAAGGAGATTTGATAATGTTTTACAGTGTGAAATATTCCAGATTGCGAGACAGTGTATCATAGAATACTAAGGTGTTGTGAGAAGTGTGTGCCGATGGACAATGATATGTTTTCACCTGAAAAGAAAGTGGCATGGAAGTGCTATTATGAAAGGCTGTTAAACGTAAAAAATGCCTGGGAGAAAGAGGGTCTTCCCAACATGAGCCCAACAGAGAAACCAGCTATCCTAGTTGACAGTATGGTAGATAAGGCAGTTAAGAGTTTGAAGAGTGAGAAAGGCCATGACATGGTTAGTCTCAGGGTTCTCAACCAGAAACTGAAAATGGAGCCTAAATGTTTATGCTAGCTTCTTTCCTTTGTTCTGTCAAAATGCACTTGAAAATTTATGAGTCAACTGTCAAATTTAGTTCAACACGTAAGCTTATTCATTTGCTTTATTCTCCCGATCTACTTTCAGCTCTCGAACATGTACAAATTTGAACCCTCTCTGAGTATTTTTAGGCTGTTCGTTTTTTAACCTTACATGTTGCATGTCTACTTTCTTCTAGTACCTACATCTGACACAAGCATTACCTTAAAAGTTGTGTGAACCTGGTTGTTATCATTCCCTTACCACAAGAAAACAGCCGGAGACGAATTGTGATGGATAAATAAAACTTGTAAGAAGTTACTTTTTCCTCCTGTCAATTCAATTTGGTGCATATCTTATTGTCCATCGAAGTTTTCACTCCTGGTCAATCAGGAATTACTGCTGAGATGCTTAACATATTTGACGGAGTGGACTACAGCCAAGTCACCTATACAATCTGATTATCTATCTATGCACACACATACATGTGTGTATATGTATACGGATATATGTGTGGCTATATGCACACATACATACAAAAAATATGTATGCATATTTATGTATGTACTTGTGTATGGAAGATAATGGGTGTACATGTGTTTGTGTGCGTGTATGAGTGATTACAAATGCATAGAGCTGAACAAGTCGCGCGATAAGTAAATTAAAAAAAAAATTTACGGAAATTAACGAACAATCATATGATCCCATGCGATCGAGTTTGTGTTTAATCGGGTTAAAACGAAAGAAACACATTCAATCTTTTTGAAAATTGTTAATGAAACAATGATTATACAGGTTCCGCGGGACTAATCATGAAACCAAAACAATGAGGAGGAAATACAAAAATAGACTTGGGTATTTGAGTAAGCGAAACGAATACGTTAACGCTTATAAGTCACTTATTGTTATTAAGTGGAAATATATTAATTTGATATTTTCTTCGGTTAAATCTTTGCAAAGTTATTTTTATAACTTCTCAACAATGTTTCCAGTTTCATTATTATTGTTACTGTAGTGTTTGGATTATTTTGCTAGTAATCTTTCTTATTAAGATTGTCTCGGCTCACCCTATTTGCAATGCGCTTACGTGTCAGTGTAATAATTTTATTTTGTAGGCCTTCCAAAGTTACTTTAAAAACTTCGTCATTAAAGTTATAATATAAGAGCTGCTATTAGAAAAATTCTTCTTTTAATTAAAAAAAAAATATAATATTAACGAGTTTATTTAACAGGCTGTTCAGCAATTAAAAGAAGAAATTTATAATAAGACAATTATTGTATAATTACATATTCGTTTCGTTAGGAGCAGTCGGAGGGGGATGGAATGAAACATTTGGCATGCTTTTATTTTATTTTAGAATAATTCAAATCTTCGTTGTTGAAAACAAATCTATCCGAACTCTTTAAAAAGAAACAAAACACAGGTTCCTATTCGATACGTTCACCTGGTTATTGTCGATACGTTCATTCACATTTTCTGACCATAAAACAACGAATACTGTGAAAATATAGTCTAAAAGTTATATGAAGCATTATCCAGAAAGATATTGTATACAGCTGGAATCAACGTTTCTTTTTGGTTGGCAATTCGACTTCGTGTTCAGTCTGTCGAAGATACTACTGCCTGTTTGCTTAATGTTTGTACTGGTTACGTTTTGAAATTAAAAGTTTGTGAAATTCATAAGTGAGTAATGCTTAATATTTGTTTTAGAACATTTTTTTGCTGTAGTATGTGTTTTTGACTTCATCGACAATAGGTCAGTAGATTTTGTTGTATTATTGTAATCTTAACCAGTTTTTAAAAGAATATTATTTTCATCATTAAAATATACAAATTACAGGCGTGGCTGTGTGATAAGTAGTTTGTTTCCCAACCAGCTGCTAAATCGGTCGACTATCTTCTACTTTAGTCCTGGACCAAACAAAGCCTTATGTACAAATTTCATAGAACGGAAACTTAAAGAAGCCTGTTGTGTGTGTGTATATATATATATATATATATATATATATATATATATATATATATGTTAAATCTCTGAACGAGGTGTTAACAGTAACTGCACGATAAAGTGAAGTATATTTGCCATTTAAATGTGGCTGACCCCTAAGGGTGGATGTTACTGTTGCTTTTAGCCCCAGGAGAACATCTCCTCCAGCTGGCTTATATATATATGTGTGTGTGTGTGTCTGCTCCATCCCACCGCTTGACAACCGGTGTTAGTTTGTTTGCGCCCCCTTAACAAAGATATTCGGCAAAAGAGACTCGGAATAAGTACCAACTCTAAAAAGTAAGGACTGGGGCGATTTGTACGACTAAAACCCTTCAAGACGATGCCTAGTATGGGATGTATCCCAATGACTGAAACAAGTAAGAGATAAAAATTTCATTTGAACACATTTTTGTTGCTGGATTTTGTTTAAAAAGCCAAGATCAGATTAGGTATGGTGGCATGCGACCTACAGCACAGCATGTCATTACACCCACCATGTGTCAGTATCTGCTTGGTTTGTCCTGGGCATCCTTCCAAGCAGTATCCCTGTTGATTCTCATCTCCATAAGGTACTTCCTCATTAACTGTGATCCAGCTGGATCCTCAGAGAAGAGAAAATGTTATGCATGATCCAACGTAACAAACAGTCTAAGGTGATGCTCTCCAGTCATATAAGTAACAAGACACATCCCAGTTTCTGAGCATAGTCATTGGTTGGCTACAAAATCTGACAAATGGTCACCTATAATTCTGCAAAGTGTCCTGGTACCAAAGGAGTTCAAGCAGCTCCTAAAGGCCTTGGACAGTCACAACTGGAGAGCAAAACAGGGAAGATATCTGAGCAGGAGGACTAGGCTAATAAATTCATGTAATTTTTGTATTAAAATTTTTTCTAGCTGTCACCATATGCAGTATGCTATTAGGTTGTGTGTGTTGACAATGACCTCACTAATATTTGTTTGCTCTGTATTTACATGTATACATTCGATAAATTGTGTAAGTGGTACAGAGCATATGAATCATTGCATACAATGAATATTCATTGATTGAGGCCTGTGAATAGAGAAAGAAGCAAAATGACCAACTCATACAAATCCTGAAGTAGCTCTCTGATTAAGTTGAATTTACAAGGAGAAAAGGTGAGAGCTGAGAGACTATCATATGGGGAAGAAGCGACATGACTCATATAAACCTAGGATAACTCTCATTCCTTTTGATAACAGAGTTGATATCAAAGAAATTGAAATCAAGATCTAGCAAGAGAGTTGAGGAGATTGTTGAAGACTAAGACAAGAATTATTCCTGTGGTTATTGAAATTCATGTTGTCAACATGCAGAAAAGTGCCATCCTGTATTCTGTAAAAGCTCTGAGAAATATTCTGGAGATTTGAGAAATTTGTCACCAAACCTCAGGATAACATTACTGCTAATTAAGTTAGTATGTAAAAGCTTTATAATAATACTAATGATAATGGATTCAAATTTTGACACAAGGTTAGCAATTTTAGGGGTCCTCAGTGCTCAACTAGTACTTATTTTATTGACTCCGAAGGACAAAATGTCAAGTTGAAATCAGAATGTAGTAAGTCGAAAGAAATGTTACTAATCCCATTCTCCAACATGCTAACATTTCTGCCAGCTTGCCACCTTAATAACAATAAAAATCCAAATAATGATAATAATATTTTTTATTCACTACTAAGAGTTTACAAAAAGACTGAGGATGGTACATGATGATTTAATGTGCCCAGCGTCGCCTTCCTGGCACTTGTGCTGGTGGCATGTGTAAAGACATTCGAGCGAGATCGTTGCCAGTGCCGCTGGACTGGCTCCTGTGCAGGTGGCACGTAAAATACACCATTTTGAGCGTGGCCATTGCCAGTACCACCTGACTGGCCTTCGTGCTGGTGGCACGTAAAAGCACCCACTCTCGGAGTGGTTGGCGTTACGAAGGGCATCCAGCTGTAGAAACTCTTGCCAAATTAGATTGGAGCCTGGTGTAGCCATCCGGTTCACCAGTCCTCAGTCAAATCGTCCAACCCATGCTAGCATGGAAAGTGGACATTAAACGATGATGATGACAATTCTGGGTTACATAAAAGTGTGTAAATAGTAAAACAACAGAAAGAAACTAAAAAATCAAACAAGGAATATTTTCCCAAAAGTGGGGAGACTTCCAAGAGCTGCTTCATGATGACCTTACAAAGCCATGGTCACCCTGACCACAAGGGTAAGTATCTTCTCCCTGTCCTCTCTCAGTCTGCAGGAGCATATACAGAGCAAGTGCATTCACTTGGACCATCCTTGCCACTCATATTCACCTTGCAACAAATTTGTGGCATGGCAGTACTTCCCTCTCCATCCTTACTTTCCTTTTTCAGTGAAACTTGAAAATGTTAATGAAAGCTTGACCAAAGTGGAAAGTGTCTGTCTTCTGTTCTTTCAGTCTGGTCGACCACAAAATTTCTTTTGCTAAGACCACCAGACAGCTGGAAATTGCCTATCCTTCTTAGATAAATGAAGGTAGCAGAATGATCTTTACAATGGGCTCAGTTGATAGTCCGATCTGTTTTCCTCGCAATAGCAGGTGTTCAACATAACTCCATGAATCAGCAATGCCTAAGCACCGATAAGTGTGCTGAACAGTTTTGTCACTCTGTGCTCATTCCAATCAGGTCTGGCTGGCATCACTTCTATGCCTGTGAAGTTTATCTCAGAATGGCAATGTACTCCCACACCTCAATAGAACTACCAGACCAGAGATTTCTGGAAATTACCTCTGTCCCAAAGTCCTCTAAAATTAGTCAATTGCTTCTCATCCACATCTAGAATCTCCCTGAGAATGTCATTGCTCTTGCCTGCAACTAACCTTCTATAGAACACCAAAGTGGAACCTCTGCAGACCACATTACCTGACTTGCTGAGAACTGTGAGCACCTGATGACACTCTGGGTGCCAGGTACCTTGCCTTGCTCTATGCTTGATCTAGGACTGCAGTTCTGTTTTAGAGACAAACTGTAGAAAAGCAAGTTTGGCAAACAGTGACCCACCTGCTCACAATCAATGAAACACTGGAGATGTAACCTCATCACATGTTTGTGCATCATCAACTAAGGGATGTCCAGTTCTCTAACTCAGAAAGTCTTCACAACAAATGGACTACTTGGCCCTTCCACAAAAAGTAGAACAGCAGGTGCTCCAGTCTGAGAAGACATGAACTTGGGCAAGGCATGCAAATGAGTTGGTAATAGATGACACGTGCATTTGTCACTTTTGCCTGACCTTTCAAAGATAGCTTTCTCATAGCCCATTTCTGGGTGAGATTAGCCACCCTGCTCACCATTTCATCCCAGTCCTTCTACACTTGGGGTCTGAACCAAAGTAGACCCTGTTCTTTTTTGTGTAGATCTCCCCCCCCCCCAATCGTACTTTTTCCTTATTGTTTAAACTATTTTACAAGGTTATTATATATTAATTTTACATTCTTTTAGTTATTTGACTGCAGCCATGCTGGGGCACCGCCTTGAGGAATTTTCAGTTGAACAAATCAACCTCAGTACTTATTTTTAAGCCTGGTACTAATTCTATCAGTCTCTTTTGCTGAACTGTTAAGTCATGGGAACATAACCATTATCGGTGGTCAAGGAGAAACACAGACACAAAAATACACACACATACATACATATATATATATATATATATATATATATATATATATATATATATATATATATATATATACATATATATATATATATATATATATATATATATATATACACAACAGGGTTCTTTCAGTTTCTGACTACCAAATCCACTCACAAGGCTTTGGTTGGCCTGAAGCTGCAGTAGAAGACACTTGCCCAAGGTGCCATGCAGTGGTAAAGAACTTAGAACCATGTGGTTGGGAAGCAATCTTCTTACCACACAACTATGCCTGTGCCATGTACAATAATATATGCAATTATGTGTTATGTCTGTGTATATGCATAGGCATTTACTTGTGTGTATGTTTTTATATATTTGCATGTATATGTATACATATACATACAACGCACACTCACACACACACACACGCATGTGTATGAATGTTTTTGTGACTTTTATTATCATGAGCAAAGAGATTAGCAAAAGAATTGGTGGGATTTGTTCCAGCTCTTTTACTTCTGAGTTCAAATCCTGCAGAAATCAACTTTGCCTTTCGTACTTTAGGGGTCAATAAAATATATTACCAGTCACATACTGAGGTTGATGTAATCTACCACATTGCTAGCCTTGTGCATAAATTAGAAACAATTATTATTATCATTATTATTATCAAGGCGTTGAGTTGGCAAAATTGTTAACATGCTGGATGAAATGCTTGGCAGTATTTTATCTGTGATTACATTCTGAGTTCAAATACCGCCAAGGTCAACTTGGCCTTTCATCCTTTTGATATATTAAGTACCAATGAATCACTGGAATCGATGTAATTAACTAGTCCCCTCCCACAAAATTTCAGGCCTTGTGCCTATAGTAGAAAGGATTATTATTATTATTATTATTAAGCAGAGGAGAGGGTGGAGACTAGTGGATAGTAGATTCTGTAGATTGGTATGTAAACTGCTTTAAGTTATTTAGTTATCTTTTGTGGTCAAATCTTTCGTTTTTTCTTCTTAGTCAATAAAATAACTATCAGTCAAACACCAAGCAAAACTGTCTTGCAGTATTAATAACCTATCTAGTTCAAATCTTACTGAGTTTGACATTGCCTTTCATTTTTCTGAGTTGATTTATTATATATTTTTTTATTTTTTTTATTTAAGGGTAATTATTTTTGTTTGCAAAATCAGCAAAATTACTGCAAGAACTTTGTTAATGCAAACATGATAATTTTTGTGTTTGTTTAAAATTTTTGCAATGTCTTCTCACCTGAATCATCATTAACATTTCAGCAAGAGAACCTTATCCATTCCACTGAGAACTTCAATGGTGATTAGTGCAAATGATAATCTGTAGAAGAAGCATACATTTTTTTCAACTTGTGGTGTCGGAAATCCCGAGTCAAAGGAATTTTGTTGAGATGAATTGAGAAAGGTAGTATCACTTATATATGCCCTCTTTTAGTGAACAATAATAATACAGATGAAGTACCTTCCATTGGCTTTAGACAATTTTGATAGTTGCTTGGTAATTCTGCTGACAGAAGACTCATATGTTAATGGTTGAATATAATTTTCCATTTCTCATCTTGCTTCATAAAAACATGCCTGTTATTTTAATTATAAGTGGTTGGTGTTCTTTAGTATATGCTTATGCTTAGTCAAAAGATTAAAAACATTGCTGATGGGATCATGTTCAGCCAACTGTTAGTTTGTCTGAGAGTAACTGATGTTTAAGCAAACACTTTATAATTATTATTACTATTATTATTAAATGATAGTTGATAATAGAATTAGTAAAGTAGTTGACAAATTGCTCTACAGCTTTTACTTACACCCTTTACATTTTTGGCTCAAAACTCATTGGGCTCAACTTTGCCTTTCATCTTTTTGAGGTTGACATAACTGTTCCCTTACTCTAAATTGATTGCTTTATGGCTCTATTAGAAATCATTATTATTATTATTCAACTATGTAGTAGAAATTGTTTAGTAGAGTCATTAAAAGTTTTGGGCAAAATACCTTGTGGTATTTCTTCTAGCTCTTTGTTTTCCAAGTTCAGATCCTATCAAGGTCGACATCGCTTACATTTCTCCAGGATTAATAACATAAAGTACCAATAAATTACTGAGGACAATGATAGACAATGATATTGACTATCTCTCTCTTCTCAATATTGCAGGCCTCGGGCCTAAATCAGAAACAATTTTATTTCACAACACTGGCCAGTGCAATTTCTGTTGCTTTCAGAGACATAGCACAAGTGTGTGTGTGTGTGTGTTAGACTGACTGGTCAGATCATATGTGTGTGTATTTTGCTGTTGTCAAAGGTATTTTACATTTAAGAAAGGGAGTGGCCCATTTGGTTATCTCACAGTGCTGCCCCCCCCCCCCCCCCACTATGCCACTGGTAGCTTTAACATGTAGAAATATTAATAACTAGCCAAAATTTTGTTTAGGCAAAAGATTCAATATCAGTGTAAGTAGTAGTATGGAGGCATCCACCATTTGTTGGTGATTTCCTGCTTCTGGCAGATGACACCTTTGTACCATCCAGGTAGTAACTCTTCAACCCATAGGTCCGTTTGGATAGCCATTGCTATGAGCGTTTTACGAGGTCAAAGTGCAAATCAACCTCTTTTAGTCACCTTTCACAACATGCAGTGGAAACGTTGGGTCTAATGGTTGGCATGTCAATATCCACACAGCACTAGAACAATGTGAAATGAAATGTTTTGCTGAAGAACAAAACACACTACCTTGTCTGGGAATTGAACCAACAATTTGGCAATCCTGAGTGCAACACCTTAACCACTAGGTTAAGGAGTTGCACCCAGTATAAGGCTATTGTATATTTATACAATATCAATAACATGTTATCTATATTTACAATATATTCCCTTGTCTATATCTAAAATCAGAACTGCTTTAAGCATGCTTACTAAACAAACTAATTAAAAACCTGTGTTGAAGAGGATTGCCAATTATCCCTATACACAACACAAAGTCATCAAAATTTATCTTAAAAATTCATACCATATAATTTTTTCCTTGTTGATCATTATTCATTTTATTTATGCCTAAATAAAATTCTTCTTTTTTTTTCTTTTAGCTTTGTTTCAATTATACAATCATGTTATTTAAGCAACTGAATGTATATCTTCAGTGCATTCTATTCTGTCTACTTTTCATTGCAACTTGTTATGTAAACAAGGTAAGAACTTTTTCTCCTCAGATCTTTTGAAAATATACATGAAATTCAAATATTTATAGATTTATTCTGATTGAAGAAAAATACAAAATAGGAGCAAGCACATTATGTGGTTTTGTTTTTGAATTCACTACGTGGAAATTTGTCATTTCCCATTATTTACATTATTTACATTCGACGGATATTTCTATATTAAATATAAAACTGTATTGTCATTTCCCTTTCTCAATTTCTCTTTCTCTCTGTATGTGCATGTATATATATATATATATATATATATATATATCATCATCATCATCATCATCATCGTTTAACGTCCGCTTTCCATGCTAGCATGGGTTGGACGATTTGACTGAGGACTGCTGAAACCGGATGGCAACACCAGGCTCCAATCTAATTTGGCAGAGTTTCTACAGCTGGATGCCCTTCTTAACACCAACCACTCAGAGAGTGTAGTGGGTGCTTTTACGTGTCACCCGCACGAAAACGGCCACGCTTGAAATGGTGTCTTTTATGTGCCACCCGCACAAGCCAGTCCAGGGGCACTGGCAACGATCTCGCTCGAAAATCCTACGAGAGCCAGTCAGGCGGTACTGGCAACGGCCACGCTCAAAATGGTGCATCTCATGTGCCACCCGCACAAGAACCAGTCCAGGGGCACTGGCAACGATCTTACTTGGCTTGCCCGGTCTTCTCACGCACAGCACATTTATATATATATATATTGGATAATCATTATCCTATGTCCATTTGTCATCAGAATTTATCTCAAAAATTCATACCATACATGCTTGTATTAAGGCAGCGAGCTGGCAGAGTCGTTAGCACACCATGTAAAATGCTTAGCGGTATTTTGTCTGTCATTACGTTCTGAGTTCAAATTCTGCCAAGGTCGACTTTGCCTTTCATCCTTTCAGGGTCGATAAATTAAGTACCAGTTGTGTACTGGGATCGATCTAATTGACTGGCCCCCTCCCCCAAAATTTCGGGCCTTGTGCCTAGAGTAGAAAAAAAAAAAATTTCCATGCTTGTATGTGCTCTACAGCTTGCTTTGGGGCTGGCCAGGCTCCAGCTGTCTGTTGTGGCAGGGTTTCTGTGTGTTGGGTGCTTTTTATATACCAGTGGCACAGGTGTATTTACACAACACTGGCATGAGTGCATTTTATGTGGCACTGGCACCTGCAAAAGACAAGCCTGTATGTATGGATGATAACGATTCACACATAAATTTACAAAACAAGAAAATGGAATGAACAAGCTTTAATCAGTAATCACAACAATTGTTTCTGTGGATTGGTAACAGCTGTTAGTTGCTAATTTTTCCATATCATACTTTTACATAAATATTATATAAATAATATGATCCATCAGCAGCTGTGTATCCACATGTCATCAGGTGAGTGGCTTTGAGAGCACGGTTGGATGACATCCAGTTTTCCATTGTTTTATACCATATTCTATTTTTAGCATTTTATCTATACTATGTAACATATAGATTCATATAGACATGACATATGCCATAAGAATTAAAATTTTCCAACAGAATGTATACCTAATGACTTAGGATAGCCAATGTAATAGATGAGTTCTGGCATCTTTTAACTGTTTTTATTGAAAAAGAAGTTTGTCACCTAACAAAACTGAATATATAGAAAGCTAGAGTTCATTAAATATATATATACTACCTTTAATTTACATTTGTAATTGTCTCGTTTATAACATTGGTTTCAAATGTTGGCACAAGGCCAGCAATTTTGAGGTGGGGTGAGGGTAGGAGTTAAGTCAATTACATTGACCTTGGTGCTCAATTACTACTTATTTTATTGACTCCAAACAGATGAAAGGCAAAATTGACCCTGATGGCATTTGAACTCTGAATGTAAAATTGGAAAAAATGCTGCTAAGCATTTTGTCCAGTGAAGATAACATTTTTGCCAGCTCACTGCCCTTATCACATTTATAATATTAACCTTTCTTAATCTAGTCTGTATTAATTTAACTCATAGACTTCATTTTTATGCCCCAGACTATTCTGATGGCTTCAATTAAGTATATTTAAGTGAATTTACTTCTTTATTATCTGCTAGTTTACTTAATAACATACTGTTTTATTATCACACATTACCTAACAATTTTCTCTAGCTTCTCTCATTTTCATCTTTATCTAGAACTATGTAGTTAATAAAGAATATTTTTCTTCTTTACAGTATGTTTTATCTGTCTTAAAATTTACTCATCCTACTATTTTCCAAGGGTAAGTATTTGCTACACCAGTTTATATTTACATATTTGGGTTTGATTATAATAAAAATAACTATTTCTAGCATTGCACAAGGTCAGAAATAATAGGTGGGTATTGATCTAAGGACTTATTTGAGTAATTATTTTGTTGTATCTTGAAAGATGAAAATCAATATTAACTTTGGGAGGATTTCATCTCAAAATAAAAGAATGTAATTAAATACCATGATACTTTGTTTCCAACAACACAGCTTGATGGAGATGATAATTCTCTTTGCACTTCAAATTTTCTCTCACTGACATCATCTATATGTGTTTTAAACACCTTATATCCGATCTAAGCTATTTGAATGAACACAGATCTTGAAAAAATAGTTCAGTGGGAACATGACAGCCACGTCTCTTTCAGTAGTGGAAAAAAAGAGAAAGAACCCCCAGAAATTCCAATCTCTGTATATCAAAGAGACAGCCCATCTTGATATTACCCTCTCTACACAAGAATGCTTTGTAATTAAAACCCCTCTAAGTCACATCAAATAATTTTTGAAGATCTATCATGATTACCTCCCATGCATTATATTATCAAAACTGCATTGTAAAGACAAAAATTCTTTAGAATCAGAAAATATTGTAAAAGCTTCAGGCACTGCCCCACCTCTGGCTAATTAAAAAAAAAACATCTAATGAACAAGATTAATATGTTCATGAAGAATTGTGCTTTTAAACTGTAAATGTATCGCTTGTTTTATGGCAATGTCTAAGATGTAGTGGAAAGAGTATTATTAAGATGTGATACCAGATGTGTAGTATGTGAAGTAGTAAAGAAGGTCATAAATGTGAAGACTAAAGACCAAAGTTGAATGGACAGAACCTTATAGTACTCTATGAAAAACATTATAGATCTTAGAGGTTTTATAGTCTACATGTAGGCTGGATATCCTCACAAACAGTTAGCCACCTACAGTATGGTGTTGTATATTTTAAAAGTTTTGTGTTTAAAATGTGTTGTGTTTAACAATTTCTAAATATCTGTTGAGTATAGGCCAGTATCCATATTTATTTCATTAGATGGCAGTGTTTTGTGGGAGTAATTTTTATCAAGCTGAACATGATGACTGGGAATATAAATTTGCTGTGGGATGGAAACAAGTAAGTGAACTTTTTTTTTCATTTTTATTTGACATAATAGTAAATACACAGATATGTTGACTAAATTTCTCTTTAAGTTGTTTTATGTATAATACATTGATCTCTGATACCATTTATAAAGATACGCACACACACACACATGAAGACAGATATAAGTTTATATATGTATACGCATATATGTGTGTGTGCATATGATAGATAAAAATATGTCAAAGGGTATTTAAGTGATGCAGACAATTAGTGCTCAAACCAGACCAAATACCTAACTATTACTGTATATAGATATAGTGTAGGGCACTATCCAAGGACTGATAACAGATGAACTGTAGACAGGAACTTCACTGGCTAGCTGGTGAGTTGGTCTGCAGTGAAGGGACTTCAGGTTAGGTAGGATTTTTGTCAGAGACTTTAGATGTCTGATTGCATTCTCCCTCATGGTGTACAACCGAATGAAATAAAATAAATATTATGCCAATACACTCTTGTTCCCAGTTGATTATTTTGTGTATAGCTTAATGAAACTATACTAGCATGAGTTGGATGATTCAACATGAACTGATAAACCAGAGAGCTGTGCAATGCTCCAATATCTGCTTTGGCATAGTTTCTACTGCTGGATGTTCTTCCTAATGCCAACCACTTCACAGTGTGTACTGGGTACATTTTTTCAGGTAGCAACACTAGTGAGATCATTGAGTACCTATGAGACTAGACCCCATTCTCAACTGAGTATGGTATAGTATTTGAGGGATATGAAAATATGATAGAGGGAGAGGGACAGGAGCAGGTACCTTGCTGAAGACATGAATACATAGCTTCTCCATCTGGAAAGAGAGAGAGAAGTGTGGTCAAGGTACAAGGTGAACATGAAAGAGAGAATAGGATAAAGGGACAGAAAGAGTGGGTGGGTAGGTAAGTGTTCAAGAGTCAAAACAATGAAATGAATCATTAGAGATGGGGATTGAGTTAGATGCAGTGAATATCACATATGAGAGATGTGAAGGAAGAAAATAAGTGGTCGACAAGGAAGGCGATGATAATGGACAGTAGTAGGGATTCAATGTAAAGTGCAAGGGAATAAGAGGTATCATTTATAGCACCTGAATGAGTAGTACCACAGAAGATTGATAAAGAAATAGGTTTTAGAAGATGAGTTGTGGGGAAAGGCTGGATAAAACTCAGTTTTGCTGAGATGGTCAGATTTTTCCAAGCAGAGCATATCACCATTTATCACAGTTCCCCATCAACTCTTCCAAGAAGTTGAACATCTTGAGGTCGGTTTTCACCACTTCATTGCACATCTTCTTGGGTCTCCCTTTTCCAAAGACTCCTTCCATGTTTAATGATCTTATAAGCATTTCTTTATACAGCTGCTCTCATGTATCCACATCCTATGACCATACTAGCACAGTTTTCTCTCCTATGCACCAAATCTGATTCCGCTTGTGCCCAATTTTTCTCTCAAAACATCTGTATTATGTCATACATGAACACTGACATTGCATAATTATCAGAGCATGCTAGCTTTATTTCTTTCTTGTCTTTGCATGTCCTCTACATTCATAACCCATGTTTCCCAGCCATCTAGCATTACTTTTTGTACATAAGCATCATACGATTTGCCTTTCACTCTGAAAGAGAGAACTTTTGTTTTACCAACAGAGATATTAGTTCTCTGAAATTTCTCCAGCTAGTTCTTTTTCTAGCAACTATACTTTGAGAGCATTCTCCTCTACTGCTAATTATGTCATTTAGATAAAAGAAACTATCTACTACATCTAGGTACCCTCTTAGGCATTCCAGAAAATCTATTTTCCATGTGTTCTTAGTGTTTTCTACAACTATGCATCTGCCACAAACAAAGTCTACTTCCTCTGTTAACCTTCCTGTAATTCCACTGCACTTCTTGTGTATCCATAGATTACACCATGTAGAATTTCTACCAATACTTCTACATATCAAATAGAGCCGTTGACCTGAAGGGATTTATCTCATATCTATTTTCCTGCTAACTAGTACTTTGGTCTTTGCTAAGTTAACATTAGGACCCTTTGACTCTAAGTTTTGCTTCAACACCTGAAATTTCATTTCCATTTCTGCTAGAGTTTCAGCTGCAAGAACAAAGTCGTCAGCAAAGAGGAGTTCCTATGGGTAACCATTCTTAAATTCCTCTGTTATAGCTTGGAGTACTGTGATAAATAGGAGGGGCCTGGTAACTGAGCCCTGATGAACTATCTACACACTAAATTCATCACTGTACTTATTGTTAACTCTCACATTATTGACAATGTCCTTGTACATGGGTTGAACTGCTCTATCTTGCTATTCATCAACTCCTAGCTTCTGCAATGACTACCAGATAAGGGAGCAAGGTACCATGTCAAAAGCTGTCTCCAAGTTGGTGAATGCCAAGAATTGGTCAAGGGTTAATCTTGCCATTACTACATCAGTTTCAATGCTTTTCCTGTGTGCCTCTTCAAAGTTTCTAACTAGGTTTCCCTATAATCTGTTATTATTTTTTAATTTTCTGTAGCTATTTCCTTACTAAACTTTATTGATTCTACTTTAATTGCCTTTTTTAAGTGTACATGTACTACCTTTTGTTCATGATTGCTCTCCTCAGTGCTTGCTTAACTCTTTTGTTAATATTGTTTCTGTAAGCTTAGAGCACTGAGAGTGACACATTCAGCTTTCAGCTACTGGGTCCTTGCCTACAGATCCTGTCTAGGTTGACTACACAGATCACAGATTGGTGACCTGTGTAGCTAGTAATTTTGAATTGTGGACAACCTATGCTATCCCTATCTACTGGTCTACAGAATACTCTATCTAGATATGATCTAGATGACCAAGCAGTTTGTCCGTATTCAACATTGGAATATTTGAGAAATCTATTCAGTACTTTTCAGACAGACAAAAGCATCTGAACAAGTTTGTGAGACTTTTACATTCCCCATTTTCTATCCTTTAGCTTCACAAATCCAAGATACCTTTCCTATGTACCACTGACTCTAGGGTACACTCTAAATTCCTAAAGAAATCGGGTTGCCCAGCTTGTTGGGCTGTAATATCATAACCTTCATTTTTGGACTTAGCATTCATACGCACATACATGCTGGCTGTTAACTTGTGACTGAGGAAGACCATCAATGACCATTAAGAACATGTATATACATGTAGACATATATGCACACACAAACTTTTATTTTCATAATTTATAACGCACATATATATATATTTCTTTTTTCAGAAAATTCTTTTTATATTGGTTGCCTGAGTTCATGCTATTTGTTATTTCAATTTATTCAGGCTCAAAAGCATTAGCAAATATTGTAAGTAATATAATCCCATTCTCTTTTGAATCAATTTTTGATTTTGTTTTCTAAAATAGCATGTTGATTTCAGACATAATTTGCCATTACATGCCATGTAATACAATATAGACCAAAGATGAATCAATGAAGAAGTGACAATGTGGTCACTCACTTGCCAGAAATAGTAACCATATCTTTTTCAAATTACTCTATCATCTTTAAAAGGAAAGGGTGATTTGGATAAGATAGTTCTAAGTTTACAAAAAAGACAGGATGGTCATGACAGGAATGTCTTTAGTCATAAGTTTGCTTGACTATGTTAATCTGGAGTTAAACAGTAGCCACAGAGCCTAAAGGAAGTTTACAAAATATTGGAGCTTGTGATAGTTTGCTTCATAATTAGCTTGGATTTAACTGATAGATAACCAACAGCTGACTTTTACTGTCAGAATAAACCATAGTCAGTGTAATGGAATGATTTTGAGACTTTCTCATATAGCTTGTATATTAGCTGGTAAGGAGACCAAAGTGGTAATAAAAGACTATGGGATATTGCATTATTTGATGGAACCATCTCTTGAAACCCTAACAGTGAGCTTCTGTTAGGATACCTCAAACTAAAATTCAGCCAGGTACTCTCTTGAAAATGAGCTTCATATTCTTTTATGTTTGTATTTATTTTTAAAAGTAACTTTATAATATGCTTATGTGATATCTTTTTATCTACTATACCCTGAATTATTTATTGTTTGAAAATATCCCTCTTAATGCAATAATTAGTTATGTTCTCATTAAACATTTACAGTTAACAGTTTGATTTTTCTTTTCGTCTTCATGTTTTAACTCAGTTTTCTTTGATGTGCTACTGTGTTTTTCTAGTGTTGCAAAATATATTAATTTTATCATCTTTTAGTCTATTCCAGCATTCTTAGCAGTCCTCAATAGCTGTGCTCTGATAAATCATATAAGTATATGTATTCTTCATTGGAATTTCAAGGTAGGAGTATTTAATCCATTTACCATGATAATATATAAATGGTGCATATTTTATGTGGAATATTTAATTTCAATATAAAGAGGGGTTAACTGTTTACTTAAAGTTTCTATATCTGAAAAGTATAAAAAATAACAATCCATTTCTACAGAGCAGTTTTCAAGTAAATCATGCTTTGCCTTACAAAATATTTACTGAATGAAATTTTAATGGTTATTTCCTTTGGTGGTGAAATACCATTTTGTTAAATTCTGAGGATTTGTGAGTTTAATAATCAGTTACTAGAATAATCTGTCCAGTGATTGCATTCACTCAAAAGGAAATCAAAAACAGTCAAAATCACAATATGTTTATATCAAATATATTGCAATTAAAGTTATTTTACATGGCATAACAATACAGAATTTAAAATTATTTCCAGAACATACTTTACAATAATATAATACCGAAGCCTAAGTATCTGAAGAGAAATGTAACTAACTCCCTGAAAAGAAAATAATACTGAAAAGAAGAGGAAATGTATACTGGTGTTGTTTCTTATGGTTCAAAATGTGCAATCTGCCCACTGTTCTTCAGAGAGTCATTGAGGCTTGAGTTCTCAAACTGCTGAATTTATCTCAGTGGTTACTAAAATATATATAATAAATATACACATATTGATTCGGTTGATTATAGCCTCATATGTAAAGGACTATGTTAGAACAATTAATATTTTATATTTAATATGGAAGTCTAGTATGCTTTTGTTGTAGAACACAACTATGATACCTAAGTAGGGGCTTATAAAAACAAAAATGAAAATTTGATACTATGAGTTAGAAAAGAATGCTTTATATTCAGGTTAAGTAAATTAATTTGAGGAGGTATTTTCACCAGCAATCAGATATATCAGACTGAAATATAAAACTAACTGAAACTTTAAACTGAAATCTATTGAATAAATTTGCCATAATATGAAGCAAAACCTAGTATTATGGCAAATTTATTCAATGGTTTTCAGTTAAAAGTTTCAACACCTTAAACCTAGCATCTTTTCAGATTTTTACTCTCAAATCCTGAAAGCAACAATTCAATTTTTAAAAGCTAATTGAATCAAGTTTAAATTTAAGTCTCTGATTTTATAGATATATGAGGCCAAAGACTGGATTTTTCATTTTGTAATTGGAGCCTCTGCAGTTGGAGTTGTCTACAGTGATCCTATGGTAAATTATTTTTAATAATTATTACTAATCTGTCTATCAGTCTGTCTGTCCTGCCATCTGTTTATTTATATCTGTCCCATAGAACCCGACCATGCATGTCACATACACTGAGTAGCCAGTGAGTGGCTTATATACAATTGATTATATACAAATAAGCAAAAACTCTACTACATACATTGAGTACTCTCTATTTTGTTTCCAACTCTAAACGTATATATGTGTCGTGTGTATGTGCAATTATCACAAAATGTTAAGACAAGGTGACATAAACATACAAATACTCACATATGCACACACACACACACACACACACACATGTATAAATCACTTGTGATGTTGTAGAACTTAACCCAAAATTATGTGGTTGGTGATCAAACTTCTTATCCACACAGCCATGCATAAATTTATATATGCGTGTTGGTGTGTGTTTGTGTATGTGCCTGTAGAAAAACTTCATACAGGCGTCTTAGTTTATGTCAGACAAATGAAGGAAGAATGATCAATATATGAGTTGTGGAGACATGTTCTTATTTGTATTGAAATTGAAGCTGAGTTTGTTTTGCAAATTGTGTTTCACAACGCTATTATCTTCAGACCAAAAGATCTTGAGTTTGGGTGGGTGGGTGGGTAGTTAAGAATGGAAACGGAAGCGAGTATGGGAAATGTATATGTATGTGGAAGTGGGTATGTAGGGGAAGTAGTATGTGTTGTTTTTTTAGGGTATATGTAGAAGTATGCAAGTACAGAAGTATATTGGTGTAGGTTAGAGGTGTTTGTGTGTGTGTGTACTCATTAAATGTGTGTGAAGAAAGCATCAATGTGGGGAGGTGGGACTAAAGCAAATGGAAAGGCAAGAGGAATGCAAAGGGTCTGAGTGTGATAGATGTGTGTGCAAGTGTATGAGTGTGAGCTGCTTTTACACAAAAGGAAGGTTTTAACTAAAATAGGTAAAAGTTCTATGGGGGAAAAAAGTCAAAGAAAAATTACTTAAAAATTTACAAAATGCTAGTTAAAATGTCTGGGGAGGATGGGTGAAGTGTCCACAGAATGGAGAAGAATTAGTAAAAAAAGTTGTAGGTGAGGTAAATGGAAACAGAAGTGGAATGATAGCTGTGTGTACAGGTATGAGTATGAAATATATTTTTTCAAAACACTTTGAAACCAATGCTTTTACTACTGATGAAATTCAAGGTTGCAGGTACTTACACAAAAGATACTTAGCTCCATGCATACAAGGCACTAATGACTCTATTCTATTGTGCAGAGCATTAATACCTTCCCTCCAATGAAGGTCCTAGCATACTTTAATTTGAAACTACCTTTCCTGGATGGTTGTGCCTTATTTACAATCAACCAAGTAAATATGAATTTATGAAGACTTGTCGTCTCATAAAAGAACCATATAAGTTTCAATAGAGCCATAGTGCATTCTTATCAAGATTGATAAATGAATGTTTGTGTTTATAAAATTGGTTTTTGAATGTCTATTTAGTTGCCCCAATATATGTTTTAAGCTCATCTTTGTTGTTTATGTCTATACTGGGTTGTACCATAAAATGTTCCTTTTCCTATTGCTGTTCTTATGTTTTTCATTCTCAGTGTTTTTCATGTAACCAATGTTATTAGTGAACCCACTGTTTCTTAGTGCCTCATTAAATGAATGTATGTTTATATGTATATGCATATATCTATTTTGCTAATTTTTTCAGGGATTTTTTATATAATTAAATCTCATTTAATTCCTTGTCTTTCTTGTCTTTGTTTTGCAGTATGAAATAGAGAGTTATTTCTGGTTATATGTACACATTATTTCCTTCAGTGAGTTACTTATTTTACCATTTTTCACATTTTTTTCTCTTCTTGGAGTAATTTTTGTTCAGTAGCAATATAAATTAGTTATTTTAGTACTTGTACATAGTGAACCATCAAATTTATGGAATAATATTTATTATTAGATGTTACTGTATCTCCTGAAAGTTATGATTAGATGTACCGTATCTCCTGAAACTCAATGTTTAACAGATGCTTAAATTCAGTTGCAGAACTGTTTTAATAATATTTAGAAATACCCAATTCTTTAAACCATTAGTATATGCCGGCTGTTTTGTTACTCTATAGCATCTATACAAAGAAAACTGCTTATTAATTAATTTGGAGTGCTGTGCTATGTGACTGAACCAGAAGCCACATGGCTGCAAAGAAAGCTTTGGTTTCATTGTAAAACAATAGGTTATTGTTTTATTAATTTGAAATATCATGATAAAGTTATTTGAACGTTAATTAATTTAATTACACCATTTTGAAAAGAAATTATTTTTTCTTCCAGGTGCTATTGTGGTATTTATTGAATTCAATAAAGATATCATAGAAGCAAGGTATTTATTTACATATCTTTTACTAGAGCTTTCCTGTTGAAAAATATATCAGTTTGACAGAAAAATACATTTTTTTAACAAAAATTCTTGTCCCCAAATGACTAGCCAAGATAACACTATAATAGTAAATAAATCTTTATTGAACAATGTAATTTTAAATCAGATCTTGAGTTTTATTTTTTATTTCTAAAGTTTCAATTGATATTTAAAATCCATAAAACTGAGATGTTTAAATAGACTGAAATTGAAACTTGGAGACACTCAAATTCTAATGTCCTGTCTTATTAAATTTTGAACAAAGAAACTTAGCATATACAAGGAAGGATAATGAGCTATGTTTCCATTTGTCCTTTGTGCTCTCTC
The DNA here is from genome assembly GCF_046866305.1 of Octopus bimaculoides. NCBI lineage: Eukaryota > Metazoa > Mollusca > Cephalopoda > Octopoda > Octopodidae > Octopus > Octopus bimaculoides. The sequence goes on from NC_142937.1 coordinate 31,715,076, forward strand.
CAAAATCTTTTATACCTCAAATACAATGATAATCCTTTTGCAATACCCAGCTCTGCTGTTAATCATCCCCATTTAAAGTCCATTTTCTATACTGGTATGCTTAGACAGTTTAATAGGAACTGGTAATGACTGTGCCAAGCTCTACTGTCTGCTTAGGCATGATTTCTACAGTTGGATGTCCTTTCTAATTCTAACCACTTTACACATTGTTGTAAGTGAAAAATTTAGTAAGCTGTTAAATAATTGAAAAACTTATCACAGTAGACTTTGAAGTTCATTGGTTTACTCTTACTTTATATGTAAAATGTTCATTAAAGAAATTGTACAGATTCTTAGAGTTATCTCTAAAAAAGACCATATTTTTTGTATTATCATCTATCACCCATCTCAGTGAAAAGCTTTCTTACACAGCCTTTAATTCTTAAAACGGAAAATAGTTTTTGTTATGGCAGTGATTTAAGATCATTGCAATGTTTATGCCATTTCAAAATATGTTTGACTGCTTCTTATGATCTATCTGAAAACTTTTCTCCTCTCTTATGCTACATTTCCTTCTTATCAACCCTCACTGATTACTGTTTGATTGTCTTTTAGTTCTGCCTGCCACCTGTTATTAATAACCACTTCTAAAAATATTTTCTCAACTAATTTTGTAATTTCATATCATTATATTTTTTTTTGTTTTGTTATCTGTACAGACATTCTTGTTTGTTGATTTAATATGTTATTTAAGCACACTTTATTTAATCGATTACGGTCAGTTCATATCTGCAGTAAAATCAAATAATTTTCTTATATCTATTATGCTTATTTGTTTACATATATTCAAAAAGCTTTTATAATCACTCTTATGCGACACTTCAACTCAGCTCTTACAATGTAATTGCTCTCCAAAATCAAATCCGTGCCTTGGTTATCATTCAGCTACCTACTATCTGCATGTACTTCTTGTATATCAAATGTGAAAAATATTGTATTCCCAAATTGATTTTGTTTCCAAATTATTTGTACTGCTAATTTTACACTAGAACATCCTTATACATATTAGCAACTGATTCCTGATTGGTAGTTGAAACAAATGGTTGAGTGAAAATATGTTTCACAGAGAAAAACCTTTGATTGCCTAATTGTGAATAACTCTTTGGATAAAACTAAATTTAGCTTATTCTGTATATAACATGCCTCAATCTATATACTCTTTTGGAGTACCTGATTATGACTCTCATATATCTGTAGTCTGTTTCTGGCACAAATCTCATTATCTGGTAATTTGCAATTAACTTCTGGCAACATAAATGTTATTGTTCTATTATTTTAATCAATCAAGTTCTATCTTGCATATTTTATTCCAATATTTCTGTTCAAAATATAATGGCTTTTGTAGAGGGAATTTTTGTTAGTGTATTTTTTAATGTCTATCTTAGTTAATATTAGTAATGACAATGCTGTCAACAATACTGAAACATCGTTCATAGTGTGCAGCTACTGATGTGTTTATTCATTGAAAGCTACTGTGATAGTATTGTTCAATTGTGCACAGTTTTAAGGGTATGATATCCTAGATTTAGGAAACAAATTTCTGGGTTAGTGAAAGGTAAAAAATTGAAGATAGGAAAATCCTACTGCAAGGATTGTTCTTAATGTTGTCTGTTTTGTGAAAGTTATTGTGGTGAAAAATAGTTACCAGTTATATCTAGTCTTAGGAAGAGGTGAGTGACCTCCAGTTCTGTCTTAAATTCAGCTCTTTATCTTGATATGGAGTAAAAGTAGAGAAATAAAAAATCTAAGTACTCAATTTTAAAACTAAAACTTTTCCAAGAATACTTTTATTTATTTATCAAACTACTTCTATTTTTTTTTTCAGTAAAATTGAATTACTTTACTATAATTATATATTCAGGTAAGTTTTGGTAATTCTCATAAATATATATAAAAATTTTACAGGATTCTTAGGCACTTGGCCTCTTATATGCAAAATGAATGCAATATAGCTTTTTCTTTTTTATCTTTTTACTTATTTCAGTCATTAGACTGAGACCATGCTGGGGCACTGCCTTGAGGAATTTTAGTTGAACTAATCAATCACAGTACTTATTTTCTTTTAAAGCTTGGTACTTATTCTGTTGGTCTCTTTTGCCAAACTGCTAAGTTATGGGGACATAAATACATCAGCACCGGTTGTCAAGCAGTAGCCACACACACACACACACGATGAGCTTCTTTCAGTTTCCATCTACCAAATCCACTCACAAGGTTTTGGTCGACCTGAAGCTATAGTAGAAGACACTTGCTCAAGGTGCCACACAGTGGGAGTGAACCTAGAACCATGTTGGGAAGCAAACTTCTTACTACACTGTATGTTCATTTAAGTCAAACACATTAAAACAGAAGCTAAGGGGATATAAAACAACATACTGTAGAGCCTCTTGCTCACCATTTTCATATTTCAAGCACATGTACTGCACTTCATAATTGGCTTCCTGTTTACTAATCACAAATATGAGGTGGTGTCAAAAGGTTCCCTGACTAGTTCTGTTGCACATCATCAGATGGCAGCACATGGTTGCATGCACAGTGAGAACTAGCAGTGACCTTCATGAGGCAGTGTGGCAAGTGACATCGCTATGTTTATTTAGCAAGTTGTGAAATCTGTGTCTTTGTGATCATGTGAAAGCTGTGGTCTGTGATTTTGTCATGGATAGAAACAAGTGCCGATGGGATATTTGGTGTTAAACTTGGGAAGTCTGCTACAGAGACATTGAGCATGTTTTGGCAAGCTTATGGTGATGAGACAATGGGTTGTACACAATGTTTCGAGTGGTACAGGTGCTTTAAAAGCAGAAGAACATCCCTGGAAGATGATGAGCAATCTGGAAAACCTTCCACAAGTGTCACCCCTGGAAATGTGGAGAAAATTCATCAGCTTGTGCATGAGGATCATTGGAAGACAATCAATGATGTTTTGAAGCATTGGAGGGAGGACATTTGGTGAAGGCAACTGGATCTGTGAAGCACAAAGAATTCTTTACAATGACAATGCACCCTGTCACCGAGCTCTCCTCAATCATAAATTTATCACCAAAAACAACATGGAATCGCTTCTGTACCTCCCCTATTCACCAGATACAGAACCTGCAGACTTTCATCACTTCTTCAAGATGAAAATGCAGCTCAAAGGTCGCTGTTTTAACACCCTGTTGAGATCCAGAGCAAATCACAGATGACTCTTGACCCACTTACGGAAAACAACTTCCTGGCAAGATTTTAAAAGTGGCAGGAACACTGGGACTGATGTATTACTGCACAAGGTGACTATTTCGAAGGGTGTGATGTTAAAACTTTGGTAAATAAGTTATTTTTTATTAAATATAACTAGTCTGGGAACTTTTTGATATCATCTAGTACACCATATTTTTAAAGAAAAAGGAAAGTACAATATTCATGTTTTTCCCTAAGGCTTTAACATTGTAAATGAAAAAGATTTAAGGAGAAATTGAAACTATGTTAGAATTTGGGTTGCCACTTATAATTCTTTTTCTATGGCTAAGCTCATTAATGCTTTCTTACACTTTATAAACTAAATTTTATAGGGAAGGAATGTAATTGAGTTAACTCCCTCTTTTGCTAGTACATGTTTTTATCAACCTTTTTGTGGATGTAAGACAAAGTTAACATAAGCATTATTTTAATGCAGAATGTAGTATAAAATTTTCCAATTTATAAATATGTTATTTATTGTATTTTGATTGTTTGATTTTTACATATTTCAGTGTAATTTTCTTCATTCCGGGCAGTTACCTTTTAGGTAAGGTCATGTTTTTTAAAAATTAATCTTAACTTGATAGTATATTTTATTTTACCACCTCAGAAGTATGTATATTCTTTTCTACTCTAGGCACAAGGCCCAAAATTTTGGGGTAGGGGCCAGTCGATTAGATCGACCCCAGTATGCAACTGGTACTTAATTTATCAACCCCAAAAGGATGAAAGGCAAAGTTGACCTCAGTGGAATTTCAACTCAGAATGTAAAGACAGATGAAATACTGCTAAGCATTTTGCCTGACGTACTATTGTTTCTGCCAGCTCACCGCCTTGTATAAAGAATATATTTTTTTCTACTCTAGGCACAAGGCCCAAAAGTTTTGGGTAGGAGGACAATCGATTAGATTAGCCTCAGTACACAACTGGTACTTAATTTATCAATCCCGAAAGGATGAAAGTCAGTCGACCTCAGCAGAATTTGAACTCAGAACATAAAGACAGATGAATTACTGCTAAGCATTTCGCCCAGTGTACTAATGTTTCTGCCAGCTCGCCACCTTCTATAAAGAATATATTAAATGTCCTATGTGTTTGTCTGTGTGGGATGCTCTTGTGTATGTGAGTTTATTTACAAATACTTTATATTAATCAGCAGAAGAATCATTATATTCAACTGATTTTTGTCAAATATTTTCTTTTACTTGTTTCAGTCATTTAATTGTGACCCTGTTGGGGCACTGCCTTGAAGGGTTTTAGTTCAACAAATCAACCCCAGAACTTTTTTTTTAAGCCTAGTACTTCTGAGGCACAAGTCCAGGCAAGGTTGTTTATGGAAGACCAGCTGTCATCCATGCGTACCAGCCTCCTCTCTCCACACTTCCAATGTTATCCAAGGGAAAGGCAAAGGCCAATAGAGCTTGGCACCTGTGATGTTGCAGCTCATTTCTACAGCTGAATGAAATGGAGCAATGCAAAGTAAAGTGTCTTGCTCAAGAACACAACACAGAGCCTAGTCTGGGAATCAAACTCACAACTGCATGATTGTAAGCTTGATGCTCTAACCACTGAGCCATGTGCCTTCACATTTCAGGGTACTTAAATTAAACAAGCAGTCTATGCTGTGAGAAATTGAAAATACTGAATACACTATTCTTGTCTTTCCAAGGCATTTGATCTTATTCAAATTTAGATAAGTGTATGTATACATGTAATAGAAAGGTGAGAATATCGAATACTCTGTTCTTGTCTCTCCCTGTCATTTGAATTTCTCCTAATTTGCAAATTTTATTAAGAGATTGTTCTCAATGCAGACCATGAGTTTCTGTAAGACTTTGGTTTTTATTTTAGGACAAGATATTAGAAAATCTTATTGAGGT